>NW_020838081.1:19176-129816 GCF_003676395.1 Aethalodelphis obliquidens | reverse complement strand
TGCGGTACGCGGGCCTCTCACTGCTGTGGCCTCTCCCGTTGCGGAGCGCAGGCTCAGTGGCCATGGCTCACGGGCCTAGCCGCTCCGCGGCATGTGGGATCTTCCTGGACCGGGGCACGAACTGGTGTCCCCTGCATCGGCAGGCGGACTCTCAACCACTGCGCCACCAGGGAAGCCCGAGGTGACCATTCTTAAAGCATGATAACTTTAGAAAATTTCAGAAACCATCTAAGATTTGAAGTATGCATATGTTGTTTGGTTTTCACGAGTAAGGCGTTTTTGCTTATTTTGTCTTTATGTTGTCTAATAAGTAAACCTTGGCTACCTTAGAAATAATAATACTTGTGATTTTTATGCTAAATGATTTCTACTAAACATATATTCCTAAACCTTTCTCTTACTTTTATTTTTTAGGCATGTGATGGAAAGGTTTTAGCTTAAGAAATGAGAATATCTTACTGTGTTAACAGTGAAAGATTTGAGGCTCCTATAAGCAGTTTATATGATGGTGCTGTTCAACTGAATTTCATACTTGTCTGACATAGACTAGGTGAATTCATTATTTAACCAAGGAGTTAAAAAAAAAAAGATAAGCTTTGTATGAGTAATGAGCTGGGAAACATTTGAAGGTAGAGAGCATTTGACTACCTACTACTTGTGACCTGTGTTTATGGCTGTGGCTCTGCCCCTTCCTAAGTTTATAGGAGCAAATTGTTGTAAGAGCGGAAAGAGAGTACCCACCTTTTGTGGTAACATGCCATTGTAAACTTCTGGAGGGACAGATATATTGCAATTTTAGGGCATATTTTGAGGATGCTTTCTTTTCTCAGGGGAAAGGTGGTGGAACTCTCTTCGCTTTTTGGGTTTAGAATACATATTTGATTTTTCTCGACCTCTGTTTCTCATAAGGATTAACTGGTGTTGAATTCCAGATAAACAGCTCCGTTTGCTTGGTATGTACCTTGTAACCTTGACATAGTCTTTTAAGCAAATGTATTGACAAACTTCTTTTAGTTTTAAATTAAGCAGTGAGTGAATCACATGCTTATTTTCTGCAGTTCTCTTGCCTCTCTGAATACAGTTGTAAACTTGTGCCCTTTGCTGTGAAACTGCCTTTTTTTTTCTTTTGAAAGATGTTAAGTATAATTTGGAGTGTTTTCCAGTATACTTTAAAGTTATTTGAAAAGTAATGTTCATTATTCTCTTTATTTTTTATTAATTTGGTAGAGTTTCATAAATCTGTTCAAATGAACTACATTGTCTTTGATGGTTACTAAAAGAATTAAACTATAGTACTCAATAATTTAACTACCTTTGTATATTGCTTGGCTTTAGATTAGAAACTCTGATTTGAGATTTTTTTGTGCTGAGGTTTTGAGAGGTTGTAGAAATGTTTAAATGGGTAATTTACTGACACCTGCCTCGTGTTTTAAGCATTGTCAGGGATGTTTAGTTTTCTGGTCACTTCAGATTGTGGTTTATTGCATGCTTTTCTGTAATCTGTTGTCTAGCAGGGATTGTTGTTGTCATCATTTCCATTATTTCTTGTAGGGCCAGTGTTAGAAACTATAAATCTAGACTGCTGTGATAATAGGAACAGGCTGTAACCTGACCCAGTTCTTTTGTCAAAATGTCGCACGGGAGAGCTGCCTGTGGTAAATTGACATGCCCTGCTATTAACTTCAGTCCTCTGCAAATGTCGGTGGGCAACAGGTCTTTGGGCAATTAGCCTGTGGCCGTGCTTTAAAACCTTAGGAATTTACAACTATAAACTGGGATTTTGGCAACCCTTGACTTTTTTCATTTATCTGTTTTCTGAATGACTCACTTCTTAACTAAATGCATAGCATTCACATATATTGTTTTAAAATTGTAAGGGATTAATTATTTAACTTGGAGACTATAATTTATTTATTTGGCTGCTTTGGGTCTTCATTGCTGTGCGCAGGGTTTCTCTGGTTGCGGCGAGCGGGGGCTACTCTTCGTTGAGGTGCGCGGGCTTCTTATTGCAGTGGCTTCTCGTTGCAGAGCACGGGCTATAGGCGCGTGGGCTTCAGTAGTTGTGGCACGCGGGCTCAGTAGTTGTGGCATGCGGGCTCTAGAGTGCAGGCTCAGTAGTTGTGGTGCATGGGCTTAGTTGCTCCGCGGCATGTGGGATCTTTCTGGGCCAGGGCTCGAACGTGTGTCCCCTGCATTGGCAGGTGGATTCTTAACCACTGAGTCACCAGGGAAGCCCTGGAGACTATAATTTGTTAGATAAATTAAAATTTTTTTAAAATAGTTGTTTTCTTCTTGGGTTTGCTTTAACACAGAAAAAGATTAATTTCTAAGTTGTTGGGGGTAGACTTTACTAAAGCATAAGTAAAGTTGCTCCTCCAGAAGGCTTGATTTGATACATCCTCACTACTAAAAATGTTCATTCTTTTAAAAAAATATTTATATTTATTTATTTGGCTGCACTGGGTCTTAGTTGCGGTGTGCGGGATCTTTTAGTTGCAGCATGTAGGATCTAGTTCCTTGACCAGGGATTGAACCTCGGTCTCCTGCATTAGGAGCGCAGAGTCTTAACCACTGGACCACCAGGGAAGTCCCTAAAAATGTTCATTCTTAATATTGACTACTCACAGTTCAGAGATGGGATCTTATTTTTAAAAGTAATTACAACATTAGAATTTAGATTTTTTCTGATTATATTTATAAATATATCAGAAAATGGGGAAATTTGAATACTAAGTAAATAGAGTAGATGCTTGTGAAATCTTAAAATGATGAATCATGTCCAATTCAACAAGTTATGTATAGCTGTGCAATGGATATCCTTCAGGTGTCCCTCTGTATCTGTGGGGTATTGGTTCCAGGACCCCCTCGGATACCAAAACCTATGGGTGCTCAAGTCCCTTATATAAAATGGGTTAGCACAATCGGCCCTCTGTATCTGTGGGTTCTACATCCATGGATACTGAGAGCCAACTGTATACACTTCTGTAAACCTGTTAAGATAATCATCTTACCAGGATCAAATTTTTAGTTAGAAGAGCCAGCTTCTCTTTGTCAAAGGAAAACATATAGCTATAATATATTTCAATTAAGTCAAGTGCTTTTGCATTTAGGTATAAATGTGAAGTACTTCTTGAAATGAAAGTAATAAACTATTTTCAAGTCAAAATGAAAAACTTAAAGGTGTTATTTTATGCAGTTAATTTAGACTTCTCTATCATTTTCTTGCATATTGACTGAGCAATAAAGAACTTTTTTGTTTGTTTTTCAAATTTGAAAACAGTGTCTTTATAACAAGATAGACTAAAAAAGAAAAAAGTTCTACCTGTGCTATTTCATCAATAGTTTGTGGTGAATTATGTGTGTGTATAACTTCAGTCACTTCTTTCAACCTTTTCTTTAAAACTACCAGCAGACATATATGTAAACCTCTTTTAGCCTTGAAACTTCTTATACTGTTGATTATGCTCAAGGGGATATAATGAAATATTTTTGCAGTTAAATTATTTTGTGTGTAGGGACTGTGTCTTTTCCTTTTTTTGTGAATATTGGTTTAAAGCGCATATTTTAGTTCAAACTGCTATGTAGTTGCAATTTATAAACTGAATTCTGGTACAGCATAGTATATCTAGATCTTCTCCCTGGAAAAATGCCTGTAATAATAACACATTTGTACTGGGGCCTGTCTTTTTGAGACTTCAAACATCCTAGAAATCAAATTCAGAGTAAGAAAAATGAAGGTGTATTAGATGTTGGGAAGGAGGGAGATGTGGGGACTGGGGGACTATCTCATATCTCACAGAACTTTCTCCTTGGCCCACCGATCTAGATTTGTGGGTAAACTAAGACAGCAGAGTAGACATTGCAGAAAAGAATGGAGAACAATGACAGCCAAAAGAAAACCTCACCAAAATTATTTTAAAAAACCACAATGTTCTGGGACTATATGGTTTAGGTATAAATATACTGTAGCACAACAGATTTACTCATTTTGCAAACATTTTGGGGGCCGTACTATGTGATAGACATGGTGGGTAGACACTGCAGAATACAAAGGTGAACCAGACATAATACTGCCCCCAAAAGCTTATCTAGTAGGGGAGATAAGGCATGCACAGAAACACAACAGAAGCAATTTTAGCATAATGGCTTAGCATTCATGGACCTAGGTTTAAATCCAGCTGGGTAATAATGTACAGGTCTTTGAGCTTCAACATCTTTAACTTTCAAATGGCCATTAATAACAGTATTAACCCTACAGGCTTGTAATAGGCTTTAGATAAGAAAAATGACTATAAAGGCCCTAGTTGGGTACCAGACATTTAGCAAGAGGTCAGTAAGTGACAGCTCTTAGTATTTATTATTACCACTGCCAGCACCACCATCAGTAGACCCCAGGGACCATAATCTTTATTTTCTCCTGCCTTCAAGGATCCATTCTGTGCAGGGTACATGGTGTGTATGTCTCCTTACTTCTCCCTTTCAAAGCTTGAACAGTGTATTGCATCCCTGTCTTTTGGTGTCTGACAAACTTAGGTTTGAATCATTTTTCTTTCACTACCAGCTTTCCGAGCTTCTAGAATCAACAGAACTTGGTAACTGATAAGATATTGGGCAAAGGAGGAGGGGACTCAAAGATGACTTCTAATTCAGAAAAATTGGGAGTTTGTGATGTCTAGAATAGGAAGCAGAGGAAGAGGAGCTCATTTTGGAGGACAAAAGAGTTTTGTTTTTTTGTTTTTCTGTTTTCTGGCCGTGCTACTCGGCTTGTGGGATCTTAGTTCCCCAACCAGGGATTGAATCCAGGCCCCCTGCAGTGGAAGCGTGGAGTCCTAACCACTGGACCACCACGTAATTCCCGAGTTTGATTTTTAAAAATATGTAGTATGTGAGGAGTTGTGAGGCATTCAGACTGATGTTCATTTGGCTAGAGTAGAAATTTTGGAGAGAGATTGGGACTAGAGGTGCTGATATAGGAGTTATGCACATAGGGATGTTGCATGAACCGTGGAATAGAACGAGATTCTAAAAATTTGTAGAATATAGAGGAAGAGACTGAGTGACTACAGAAGATCAATGGCTGGGACAGAAGGAGGAAGTAGACACAAAGAGATAATAGAGGTAGGACCACCAGGTCCTACCTACATATGAGGCTCAGAGAGGAGCGGTGTCTAAGATGAGGGTTGACGGATCTATCACAGAGGGTTCCTGAAATGTCAAGGGGAAGTAGGACTGAAACACTGTAATTGGGTTTGTTGTCTGGGGGGTAATTGGGGCCTTGGAAAGCAGTTATAGAAGTGAGGAGGTAGAGGCCAGATTGCAGGAAGAGAGGTAGCCCAGCAACTCTTTGTGTTATGGGTGTTATCATTATATTTATTACCCAAAACCCTGGTTATCAGGAAACAGTAGTCTGGTAAATGTATAATATAGTTGAGAATTTTTCTACACCGATAAAAAATTCAGTGTTGTCTCAATTTAAGGTCACTTTACTCTTTCAAAAAATGTGGATTTTAATGTCTGTCAAATGGGAGGTTGAGTGAACAAGTGAATAATGAATGCTTAAATTTGGACTTTATTCTCACCTATGGGACTTCTGTCTGGCACATATGGCAGCAAACCTTGCTGTTGCTGAGGGAACAAATTTATTTTTTTCAGTTTAGCATCTGTATTTTGTTTATTTTTATATTCTCTCAGGTTGAGATTCTGTAATTCCATCCATTTTATAACATCTGACTAATGGCCTGAAGTCGAAAAGGGCCCTGGGAAATTTCTTGCTAGTTCCTGTCCTTGTCAAAATGTTGCCCCTTATTGACTCTTCAGGTAGTGGTCTCTAATTAGAGACTCAAGGTGTATTACTTCATCTTCAAAACAAAACGCAATGGAAAGGCAAAAAGAAAAAAAAAGCAAACAAATAATGGAAGAGCCCTGTAATCTTAGAATTATGGACCCATTAACTTGCTAAATAGTCCTTTAAAACTGTCTTTCTCAAAAAAAATTGTAGAATTTTCTCCAGAATCAGATAAGAGCAATAGGAGTTTTAGGTTTAATAATTTCACTTTAATCAGTGTTTTACATTGTTTAATCATACTGAGAAAATGTTTTAAAACAATGCAAGACTTTCAAAGCATTTGTTGATCTATTATCAGCCCTTACTTCTGTTATAAGATACAATCTGCAAAACAAATGGTTTTGTAAAAGACCCCAGTCTATCTATCCTTGTTCAAAGCCTGCTGGATACAACTACTAGGTTTAGTGTAACTGTGGTCTTGTGGTAAAGGTAATAAATGTCAATGTCAGACACTATAACCTACTACATTTTTGGGCTTATACTTGAATTTTTGGATTTATTTTTTAAAATATTTTTGAGCACAGTGGATGTGCCAAGAGCTGTTATGTGATTCAAACACACAGTACCAGGTAATCTTTATTATTATTATTTTAAAATATTTATTTATTTATTTGGCTGCGTCACGTCTTCGTTCCGGCATGTGGGATCTTCGTTGCGGTGTGCCGGGATCTAGTTTTCCTGATCTAACCTGGGCTGCCTGCGTTGGGAGCGTGGAGTTTTAACTGCTGGACCACCAGGGAAGTCCCTGGATTTTTTTTTTTTTAATGCAGTGAAGTTGCTCCTTATATACATTTAGTGAAACAACTTCTCTTAGTGCTGGCAAAAATAAAACAAAGCTTTTAATTTTTCTCTCCCATGTAACATGGAGAACTACTTTGGGGGTCTTATTTGAGTTTTTCTTGAAGTGCTGAGGCAGTTCAAAGTATATTGAGAGCAAAGCTAAGCTTTTCTGTAGTTTCTTCTGCAGACCACCATTGTGGAAATGAGGTACGTCTTTATTTCTAAAAGGTCAGGCTCCTAATATTTTCCAGAAAGGTAATAGCTGTGCTGTCTGTGTATGTGGTATGTAAGTCTTAACTCCACAGTATATCTTTATTTGAAGCATTCTGAATTGATGCTATCCAGGATTTACCAACAGATCATGGTGTAGTCCCTTAACTCCTATAATCTCTGTCCTTCTACTGCGACTGAAGGACATAGGTGAATTACATTGTAATGCTGGGGCATTATAACAGGGACAATGCAAATTTTATTTTTTCTCAAATTATAGTCAAAGATACTTCCTATTAAATTAGCCAGTATTCCTTTACATCAGAATCTGTACAAATTTCTCCTAGTATTCAGTCCTAGGAAAACGTCTATCTTTCCCATTCAATTTGTATGTGCTTTTTTTTTTTTGTTTTGGGTGCATTGGGTCTTCGTTGCTGCGCGCGGGCTTTCTCTAGTTGCGGCGAGCAGGGGCTACTCTTCGTTGCGGTGTGCGGGCTTCTCATTGAGGTGGCTTCTCTTGTTGTGGATTGCGGGCTCTAGGCACGTGGGCTTCAGTAGTTGTGGCTTGTGAGCGTAGTTGCTCTGTGGCATGTGGGATCTCCCCGGACCAGGGCTCGAACCCGTGTCCCCTGCATTAGCAGGCGGATTCTCAACCGCTGTACCACCAGGGAAGCCCACAAAGGCCATTTTAGTTCACAGAGAACCTAAAGCTATTTCCAATACTCACCAACCCTAAAGGAAATAATATATTCATGAATAATTATACCTCAGAGTCATCCAACATGGGGTGACATCAAGTTTTTTTTGGCTTTAGCTAGAATATATAGGCTTTCTGATAATGCTGGTTGGGAGATGGTGGCTGCTTTCTTTAGTAATTATATGTCTGGGCATTATATATATATATGTGTATTACTGCTTAATTTAAGAGTGCCTTAAAGTTAGCATTTGTTTCTTTAAACAACACCTTTTTAGTTTATACTTTGGAAGAGAATAAGTAATGCTCAGGAATCAAAGTAGGAATGTAGTTCCACTTTACAATGTAATTAATGTTGTGTTAATGCTAAAACTCACTCACCTTGGGGTGTTGGGATGGGATAGAAAACAGTCTTTGAGCTTCCAGTTGTTCAGGATACTATGCTAGATGCTGTACCTATACTATCTCGTTTAATTTCATGACTACATTTAATTTCATGACCACACTATGAAGTGTAGATGGTATTAGCCTTAATTTACACATGGGAAAACCCAAGACTCAGGGAGATGAAGTAATTTGTAATGGCTTTAAGCACTAGAAATAATATTTCTGTGTAATTGTTATGGCTGCCAGTAACCATCACAGTAACCATGTAATTTGTTAAAACTTATGTGATAAGCCAGGATTGCATATACAGAGCTTCTTAATAATATAACAACATTTAGGGATTATTTTAAAAAAACTGTCAGGGTACATTCCCCCCACAAATGAAAATAACTTTCTCTGATTATTTAATATATACCATTGTAAAGAATTCAAATCATACATAAAAATATAAGGAAGAAAATAAAGGTCACCTGAAATCTCACCACCCTGTGATGCAGAAAAGGAGGATCACCAAAATATTTTTGCATTACTTTATGCAAGCTTGTGCAAAATTTTATACAAATAGAATTATATCACACAAAATATATTTATAATGCCCTCTCCCCCACACACCCCATCATCTTTACCCTCCCAGATAAGCCTTATTAACAGCCTAGTATATGTCCTATGTTTCTCTCCATGCTTAAATAATCTTTTACTCATATAATCCTATAGAGACCCGTATATACATTTAGAGTGAGATTTTAGTTACTAACAGAACCTTTGAGTACTTTTTTTTAAGTGCAAGGCTTTGTGCTAGCTGTGGGAGAGCTACAAGGAAGAGTAATTCTCAATCACTTTACAGTCTGTGAGGAGAGGTGAGCAGGTAAACAACTCGTATTATATAAGACTTGCTTCCATATCTGCCCCACAGCCTGGGAGCCCTGCCGGGGAGCTCCCAGAGGGCAGAGGCCTTGTCTTGTTGATTCTTATGGGCATAAACCCTTGACACATGGGATTATGCCCACATGTCTGTAAATAAATGTCTGTAACTAAAAGTCATGTGTTCAAGTAAAACAAAAAAGATTATTCTCTTTGCAGGTTTAAATGGATTAGCTTTTGTAGTTTTGAGAGCCCAGTAGAGAGACAGTTGGTATATTTACTTTGTTCCTTTGGAATGGAATTACCCATTTTTCCCATCAGAGAGTTTGATTGGGCATTTTTCTAACAAGGAGGATGCTGTAATATTTTGCTGTACTGTTTTGTCTGTATAGTGCATGACACTTTGAAGTTTAAGATAGTTTAAGTAGTGATACTTTTTAAGACAGAACTCTATTTGCTCAAAAGTAAGTTTAAGCATTCACTTTGGTTGTACATTTGGTACATAAATTGAATGAGAATTTACACATTTGCATATGCCAAATATAGAACTTGGATAGTAGGAATATTGGAGAGAGTAGGAAATAAAATAAGTCTCCAGTGAAGTTTATGAATTTCAAAATATTTGAAAAGAAACAGTTTTATTAAAGGTTGGTGAATATTCACTCAGGTGTTCAGTTTGAATCTACCTGTGCGTAGTGCTGTTCTAGGTGGTGTGGAATATATATAAAGGAAATAAAACAGGGCAGGATCATATTCTCTTAAAGGGAAAACTATTTTATTTTACATTGGAATGATTGGTGCGGTGGAACATGGAAGCTACATGGCTCAAGAGGGAAGACAGTAAAGGCTGTTTATAGTGAAGAAGAGTGTTTAGGGCAAATGATTTTGACTTTATCGTGACCCTGCAAGAACTCTTAAATTACCACAGTGGACACAAGCTCACTTTTGATGATGTCTTCCTAAAAACTCACTGCACTGTAACACCATAATGACTGAAAGGGAAGGCTTATTGAATCACTGACTCATTTCCTAAAGAGTTTGGGTTCTTTTTTTATGTTGAAGTCTTTTTTTTGACATGACTTCGGACTTCATAAGAGTATATGTCTGCTCAGTGGTGCTGAATGACTATGATAATTGAAAAGGAAACGTTTCCAAACTCTGAAAGAGTTGATTTTGTCTAATATGGCTAATCTCAAACTAAAGGGGTCTGGAATTCTTTCTGTTTTTATCTAGGGATAAGTAGAATATTTGATTCTTTGGTCTGTGGTTCTACCTCTAAAGTAAGTGCTTTGGATTCCAAAACACTTGTTTTGAAGTTAAGAATATTTGCTTTGCATTTAACTCTAAGAAGGTTCTATTTTAATAGGAGTACTTATTTTACATTACCATCAACAATGAATGAGAGTTCCAGTTCCTCATCTTCACCAGCATTTGGTAGTGTTAGTCTTTTTAATTTTAGCCATTTATGTGGTGGTATATCATTGTGGCTTTAATTTGTGCTTCCCAGAATACTAATGATGTTGAACATCTTTTCACATGCTAGTTGGCCGTTTATGTATCTTTTTTATCGAAGTGATTGTCCAAATCTTTTGCCAATTATGTTTTTATTGGGCTCTGTTTGCCTTTTAAAATTGAGTTGTCAGAGTAGTTTGTATATTCTGGGTACAGATCTCTTATCAGATATGTGTTTTGCAGATATTTTCTCCAATCCTGTAGTTTATCCTTTTGTTTTCTTAACAGTGTCATTTGAAGAGCAGTTGTTAGTTTTGAAGTCCAATTTATCATTTTTTGTTTTATGTGTTGTGCTTTTTTGTGTCATATCTAAGAAATCATTGCCTAACTCAAAGTCACAAGAGCTCTATGTTTTCCTCTAGAAATTTTATAGTTTTAGGCTTTACATTTACATTTATGATCTATCTCAAGGTAGCAGTTTTTGTCTGTTGTGAGGTGTTTTTTTTCTTTTTTTTAAATTGAAGTATAGTTGATTTACAATGCTGTGCCAATCTCTGCTGTACAGCAAAGTAACTCAGTTATACACATACAGACATTCTTTTTTTAATATTCTTTTCCATTATGGTTTTTTTTAAAGATTTTTTTGATGTGGACCATTTTTGTTTGTTTATTTAAATTTATTTGGCTGCGTCAGGTCTTAGTTGTGGTGCTCAGGCTTCTCTAGTTGCAGCGTGCGGGCTTAAGTTGCCCCACGGCATGTGGATCTTAGTTCCCCAACCAGGGATCAAACCCTCTTCCCCTGCATTGGAAGGCGGATTCTTAACCACTGGACCACCAGGGAAGTCCGTCCATTATGGTTTACCACAGGATATTGAATATAGTTCCCGTGCTATACAGTAGGACCCTGTTGTTTATCCATCCTATATAAGTAGTTTACATCTGCTAATCCCACACTCCCAGTGTGGCATTTTTTTTTCTTTATTGTTTTGGCCGCATCGGGTCTTAGATGTGGCATGTGGGATCTTCGTTGAGGCACGCGGGATCTTTTGTTGTGGCATGTAGGCACTTTGTTGCAGTGCGTGGACTTCTCTCTGGTTGTGGCGTTCAGGTTTTCTCTCTCTAGTTGTGGCGCGTGGGCTCTGTAGTTTGTGGCATGCGGACTCTCTCGTTGAGGTGGGCGAGCTCAGTAGTTATGGCCACGGGCTTAGTTGCCCCACGGCATGTGGGATCTTAGTTCCCCGACCAGGGATCGAACCCACGTTCCTTGCATTGGAAGGCGGATTCTTTACCACTAGACCACCAGGGAAGTCCCCAGCATTTGTTATTTGAAGACTTTTTAATGATGGCCATTCTTTTTTTTCCCCACCCAGCTTTATTGAGGTATAATTGACTAATAAAATTGTAGTATATTTAAAGTGCACAAAGTAATAATTTGATATTCATATATAGTGTGAAAGGATTTCCACAAGCAAATTAATTAACATATCCATCACCTCACATATTTCCTTTTTTTTTTTTTTAAGATTTCACATGTAAATAATACCATGTAGTATTTGTCTTTGGCTCATTTCATTTAGTATAATGCTCTCCAGGTTCATTTGTATTGTCACAAATGGCAAGGTTTCCTTCTTTTATAAGGTTAAATAATATTCCATTGGACATATACACACCACATTTTCTTTATCTGTTTATCTGTCGATGGACACTTAGGTGTTTCGATACCCTCACTATTGCAGATAATGCTGCAGTGAACATGGGAGTACAGTTATTTCCTTGAGATGATTTCGTTTCCAGTGATGGCCATTCTGACGGGTGTGAGGTGGTACCTCATTGTAGGTTTTTTTTTTTTTTGTATGTAGATATGTTCTAGCACCATTTGTTGAAAAAATAAGCAAAAAACCAAAACCATCCTTTGTCCACTGAATTACCTTGGCGATTTGTTGAAAATCTATTGACCGTATATAGGTGCACCTTTCAGGACTCTCTGTTCTGTTCCATTGATCTGTATGTCTGCTCTGATGCCAATACTACTCCATCTTGATTAAACAGTACCTTTGGATAAACAGAAAATTTAATCATGGTTAAATCCAGTTTCTCTTGTGATTAGTGCATTTTTATCCCTATCCAAGTAATCTTCCAACTTGTGAACATGATACATGGATTTCTTTATTTAGGTCTTCAGGAAAAGTGTGTGTATGTGTATAGAGTATATACACATGTATATGTATATATACATGTATATATGTGTATAGAGTCACTTTGCTGTAGAGCAGAAACTAACACAACATTGTAAATCAACTATACTTCAATTTAAAAAAAAGATAAAAAAGATTTGGTTTTAATTATTTCTAAACATATATTTTCACCTTCTAGGATTACAAAATCACTTACTCAACTAATGGGAGGAATTGATACCAGTTGAGATTCAGAACTCAGTTATGAGTTAGAGATTTTAGAGAAGGACATAGGAACCTGGGTATATCTTCTATGTGTGACCCATCCCTGAGTTTTTTTGAACTGAATCCCTTTGTGTAGTAATGGGACTTAACTTTAATGTAATTCACAGCTTTTTACTTTCTGACTAGAGTTGGTTAAGTGCCTTTGTTCCCTACGTGGATTACAGCTCGTCTCCCTTTACTTTCTGCTTCGATTCAGCACTCTCTCTATATTTCACTTTTTCTTTTGCTGCTAGGCTATAGTCCTTAATCGACAGCATCTTCCCAGTGGTATCAAATAGCCAATCCATTTAATTATTTCAGTCTGACTTTCAGAGGAGAAGTCTGGGAAGGAAAGGTAATGCTTTGCAAGTCATCTGTGTATGGGTGGCTCCTGAGAGACTATAGAGGGAGATGAGAGCCCAGAAGGAATCTGAGCAACTCCAGCATTTCATAATCAAGTAGAGGAGGCAGGCTCTTCTTTAGTGTCCACTCATTTTGTACCTTCAGCCTGAAATTCCTCTCTCATTCTTCTCTGTTCATTGAAATGCTCACCTTTAAAGTACCAGTTTACCTACCATTTCCTCTGAGAAGGCTTCTTATATATTCTCAGTTCACAGTACCTCCTAACTTCCCAAAGAACCTGTATTTTATCCTGCTTTGTTAGATAATTATTTATTTATCTGATCTGATAATTAAATCTGATCTTTTTTTCTATGAGTTTGTTTCTTTGTTTTTAAAGTGTAATTGACCTACAACACTATGTTAGTTCCTGTTACACAACATAGTGATTTCATATTTCTGTACATTTCAAAATGATTACCACGGTAAGTCTAGTTACAATTATGATCTGTTACCATACAAAGATATTACATAATTATTGACTGTGTTCCCCACACTGTACATTTCATACCTCTGACTCATTTTTTGTAGCTGAAAGTTTGAGCCTCTTAATCTCCCTCACCTTTCTTTCTTCCTCCCAACCCCTTACCCTGTGGCAACCCCCTGTTTGTTTTCTGTATCTATGACTGTTTTTGTTTTGTTATGTTTGTTCATTTGTTTTGTTTTTTTAGATTCCATGTATAAGAAATCATACAGTATTTGTCTTTGTCTGACTTACTTCACTTAGCATAATACCCTCTAGGTCCATCCATGTTGTTTGCAAATGGCAAGATTTTATTTTATTTTTTATGGCTGAGTAATACTTCATTGTGTATATATATCACATCTTCTTTATCCATTCATCTGTTTATGGACGCTTGGGTTGCTTCCATATCTTGGCTGTTGTAAATCATGCTGCAGTGAACGTAGGGGTGCATATATATTTTTGATTAGTGTTTTTGTTTTCTTTAGATAAATACCCAGGAGTGGGTGGGGTTGCTGGATCGTACAGTAGTTATATTTTTAATTTTTTGAGGAGTTTCCATACTGTTTTCCATAGTGGCTGCACCAATTTGCATTCTCAACAACAGTGCACGAGGGCTCCCTTTTCTCCACACCCTCACCAACACTTGTTATTTGTTGTCTTTTTTTTTTTTTTCTTTTTTTCTTTTTGCGGTATGTGGGCCTCTCACTGTTGTGGCCTCTCCTGTTGCGGAACACAGGCTCCAGACACGCAGGCTCAGTGGCCATGGCTCATGGGCCCAACCGCTCCGCGGCATGTGGGATCTTCCCGGACCGGGGCACGAACCCATGTCCCCTGCATGGGCAGGCGGACTCTCACCCACTGCGCCACCAGGGAAGCCCTATTTGTTGTCTTTTGATAATAGCCATTCTGACAGGTGTGAGGTGGTATGTCATTGAAGTTTTGATTTGCATTTCCCTGATGACTAGTGTTGTTGAACATCTTTTCATGTGCCTATTGGCCATTTGTATATCTTCTTTGGAAAAGTGTCTGTTCACATTCTCTGCCCATTTTTTAATCGGGTTGTTTGTTTTTTTGATGTTGAGTTGTATGAGATATTTGTATATTTTGGATATCAACCCCTTATTGGATATATTATTTGCAAATATCTTTCACCATTCAGTAGGTCGCTATTTCATTTTGTTGATAGTTTCCTTCACTGTGCAAAAGCTTTTTAGTTTGATGTAGTCCCATTATAGCTGATTTGTAATAATACCACCATTCAGAAATGTATTACGTTAAAAGGAGGTAGTAATTGATTTTTCACCTTGTAGGAAAGAACACCAGAGAGGGATACCATGGGGCAAACAGTGAATGAAGGTAAGATTTACTTGTCTAAAGATGATAAATATTTTTATTTATTCATTGGGAATGAGTATCTTTTGGTAGATTGAATGTTTGGGGGAAAAAAGCCTTTTTAAAAGTAAAGTTATAGAAGACGTTAGGTGCTTAGAATTGGAATTTTAGAACTGAATAGCTATTAAAGGTAATCTTGTCTTCCCTTCTTAGTTTTATAAATGAGAAAGCTGACACTGAGGGAGTTTAAGTGAACAGGTCATAAAACAATCTGTGACAGCCAAGATCACAGTCCAGATTTTCTTACTCTAATAGGGGTGATTTAAAAAATGCTTCATCCTGTACTGCTCTAGTGAGAAGTTTGCTCACTGTCCCATGAATATGCCACACTCATTTGCACTCTCTGTTTTGAGTTGTGTTTTCTTTCCCGTTAATACATTCTTCATACCTTTGTTGTTCTAAATCCTGTTCTTCCTTCAAGACCCAGTTTAAGTCTTCTGTCTCTCATGACTTTTTCTCTGGCTGCATGCTGAATGTTGTGCTCTGCTATTTCCATTTTTGTCAAGTGTATTAGTTTAGTATAGTCTCTGTACCTAGATTCTTAGCTTCCCTAGAGCAGGAACCAGGCCTTTATAATTTCACTTTCTTTCCTATTAGAAAATCTTACTGTAGAACTATTTAGTAAATATAAATGTGTACTGTCTTCATACTATCCAAATTATTTAAATAGAGAGCAGCCCATACATCCCTGTCGAGTGTTCACGTATCTTGAAGAGTCACTCAGTCATAACCAGAAAGTAGATCTGTTACCTTAAATGGTACACCTGGCATCATTCATACATTCTTTTTTAAGAAATTTGTCACTTGACAATTCAAGCATCAGTAAGGGTAAAACAGCAATAGATAGAAACACATGAAGTGTGGTTAAATTCGTTAGTTCATAATGATACTAAAAAACAAAACAAAATTTATTTGTCATCTGTGGAGAATGGTAGGGATACGACTCTTTTTTTTTTTAATTTTTAAAATTTTTTGGCTGCACGGCATGGGTATCTTAGTTCGCCAACCAGGATCGAATCCATGCCCCCTATATTGGAAGCACAGAGTCTTAACCACTGGACCGCCAGGGAAGTCCCACGGATACAATTCATTATCTTGAAAACTAGAAAATAAAGGAAAAGAACAAAGTGTTGATTGTGACTTCCCTTTGTGAGCTCTACCTCAAGGTAACTGAATGGTTGAAGAGGGGAGGTTTCTCTCTATAGAAGTTTTCTGGCTAATAAAGACAGGACGATAATTAGAATACCTCCATTTTGCAGCCACTAATGAACTAATGGATCTAGGCAATAATCATCCATGGCAGCTCATATCACAAAAAGAGAGAGAACTAGGTATATTAGGAACCCCCTGTGAGAAGTACCTATGAAGTCATCTTCTCTCTTCCTCCCAAAGAAGCCAAACCTGAATCTGGTTAAGCTCTTCTGGCTCGAAATAGCTATACGAATTAAGAGAAAATATAAGGACCAGAAGAACCCAGCATTATGAGGAAGTAGTCAGCAAACTCCAGGTTGGAAAAATCTGAACTGGTATCATCGGCAAAAAAATTGCTAGGGGAAGGGGGAAAAAGAAGGAGGAGGAGGAGGAGTCTATAGATCAAAAGAAATTTAAGAAATGTATCTGCCATTGCTCTGTATGGACTTTATTTGGGTCCTGATTGAAACAGACACATTTAAAATATTTAGGACAATGGGGAAAATGAGAATACTGACTGCTTATTTGATAATATTAAAGAATTTTGGTTAATTTTTCAGCATAATAATAGTATTATGATTAATTTTTAAATGAGTCATTTAAGAAATATATACTGTAATAAATGTGGATGAAATACATCTTAGACTTCAAGTCCCAAGGTCCAGTACTGTTTGAGTTCCTCAGCCTAGCACAGAGAAAAACTTTGCCTAGTCCATTGAATTACATTGTAATTTAGCTTCCCTTTTTTTTTTTTTTGCGGTACGTGGGCCTCTCACTGTTGTGGCCTCTCCCGTTGCGGAGCACAGGCTCCGGACGCGCAGGCTCAGCGGCCATGGCTCACGGGCCCAGCCGCTCCGCGGCACGTGGGATCCTCCCGGACCGGGGCACGAACCCGTGTCCCCTGCATCGGCAGGCAGACTCTCAACCACTGCGCCACCAGGGAAGCCCCCCTTTTGTTTTAAATTCTCAAAAGCTTGCGCTTTATTTCTGAGGCACATTAATCTGAACATTGTAAGGATCAGCCTAGCTCATTTTGGTTTGTTCGTTCATTCATTTAACAAATGCTCAAGGGTGTTCTGTATGCCAGGTCCTTTTCTAGGCACTGAGGATACAGCAGTGAACAAAGGAGACAAAGTAAAATTTAAAAATTCCTGATCTTTTGGAGCTTACATTTGAGTGAAGTGAGACATACAGTAAACAAATAAGCAAATTATAAGGTACATTATGGGCTTCCCTGGTGGCTCCGTGGTTGGGATTCCGCCTGCCAATGCAGGGGACACGGGTTCGAGCCCAGCTCTGGGAAGATCTCACATGCCGCGGAGCGGCAAAGCCCGTGTGCCACAGCTGCTGAGCCTGTGCTCTAGAGCCCTCCAGCCACAACTGCTGAGCGCATGTGCCACAACTACTGAGGCCCACATGCCTAGGGCCCATGCTCCGCAGCAGGGGAGGCCCGCGCACTGCAACGAGGAGTGGCCGCCGCTCGCCGCAACTGGAGAGAAGCCTGCACGCAGCAACAAAAGACCCAACTCAGCCAAAAATAAAAATAAATAGATAGATAAATAAATAAATAAAATTTAAAAAAGGTACATTGTATATTGGAAAGTGAAGTCCTATGCAGAAAATGAGGATATTAATTATAAAATTAAAACTGGCTTCTATTAGAAAATAGTTTTAGTTTATGGTTTTTATAAGTACTCTTTCAAACTGTTTCTCTGGCCTTCTGTTATTTCTCACTATTTTCTTTCTTTTTTTTTAAGAGTCAATGGATGCAAAGAAGGAGAATCAAGAGAAGGCTCCTCAGTCAGGCACATCTTCTGTGCAAGATGGTAGGTTTTAAATTAGTTCAGTACAACATATTTTTCTTCCTCACTCAGTGTTGATATAAACTCTTCTCTTACTGCTTTTGGTATAATCTCTGTATAGTAAGCAATATAAAATATAAAATCTAAGCAATAGGAAAGGTCAAAAAGATAGTGTTTAATTTTGGAAATTTTACTTTGGTTTCACGTAGAGAGGGATTAAGTTAAAAGATAACCCTGTATTTCAGTGCAAATGTTGCCAAATTAAAGATATATAGTTATTAATTACCATGAATTACCAATTTAAAATAATTTGATTATTAATAAAAACTCTTCTAACACTAGAGTCAATGTGAAAGTCCTTTTTTGATGGTCAAAAGACAGTCCAGTGGATTAAAGCTTAGGCATTGAGGGGGTCTGACAGATCTGTTCTAGAATCTTGGCCTCATTCTTTACTGGCCTTGTGACCTTGGGCAAATTACTCAACATTCTTAGTCTCCTTTTTCTCCTGTGTAGCACAGGGATAATACTACTTATCTCGTGGAACTATTAGAATTAAAGAAAATGAGTGTAAAGCACCTAATATAATGCCTAGGCTTATAGTAAATGTTCAGTAAATGTTAACTTCGTTTATGAAGTCTGAGTTATTAATTCATGTTTTAAGTTTTTTTTATTGTGAACAGCATGTATATAGCACTACATCAGAGACTCAGGAGATAGAATCTGACTCATTGCACCTGCTCTTAAGGAAAATGAGAAAATAAGTCATACATAGAAAAAAGGCTGAATTTAAAAAATACTACAGCAAACTTACCAGAGATTTCCAGGCAAACCTCTTGCCCCTTGTCTTTCTGTTGTAGCTGCCCTGCCAGCCCTACTCTTGGAGTAAGTAGTTCACCCATGACTTTCTGTTCCTACAGGAAGATTGCCTATAGAGGTAATCCCCATGGAGTCATTCTTTCTCACTGGTAGAAGACATTATGATTCTGATTTACTCTGGAGAAGACTGGGGGGCCTCATAGATTATGTTCAGTTTGCTGAAAGGTGTTTGGGTTAATGTATGGATTAGAATAGAGTACAAATCAAACAAGAAGGACCATAAACATGTGCAGGTAACAGATCACAAAGTTATGTATGTACATCTGTCTCATGAACAGGTCTATGAGTTCCCAGGGCTCCTTTCTGAGAGAGGGTAACCCCCCCCCCCCCACCCAAATCTGTCAGTGAGGATAAGATGCAGAGGCAGACGGGAACTTCATGCTTGTCTGTGACTTTGACTGTTTTGGCTCCTGGTCAGCAATTCCAGCTGTGATATTGTAGATGTATCAAATCTAAATTAGTAAAGCCTTTTGCTATGTGTGTTTCCCCCATGTTATTGGCAGGCTCTCATCATATGGACAACCAAGCTGAACGGTTCTGTGGACTAAAAATTTTTGCCTTATGAATAAAGAAAAAAATTAAGGCTCCAAAGGTTAAATTAACTAGCAGTGCAATAGAAAATAATTGTATTATGGAGCACTGGTATAAAGGATTTGCTAGTTCAAATTATAGCCCATTAAGACACAAATGGTAATAGAATATTTTAAAAATTGTGTTGGATAAAGTATTTTCCAATGTCGTTGAAAAATTTTACAAATGTAACTGGTTTGTGGAAGAGTCTTAATTAAGTTCTTTGAGGTATAATTGTGAAATGGTTTTGATTTCTCAGTCATTATTTTCAACTTATACTCCTTTCTTCCTGGTATGGTGGCTCCTTAATGACATCCTAGTGAGATTTTTTCCCCCATTCATGTTTTGTTTTGTTCTTCTTTTGTAATGCTCTCCAAGGTCATATGGTGGTAGAGCTTCAGTTAGAACCTTGGGTCTCTTGATTGTCAGGTTAGTGCTTAGGAGGTCACTGAAATAACCTGGTCAGTTAAATTTTGGAACCACAGATCTCAGTTTTCACTTTTAATAAAGCTATCCAGTATTCTTAAGTTTAGGCACAACTATGACATTTAGTTTTAGAATAATAACATAAACCATTTATTGAGTTACTTGCATGTGTACTACTTCACTTAGTTCTCAAAATACCTTATATCATATGTATTACTTTCCTCATTTTATAGGTGAAGGAACTGAGGCTGAGAAAGGGAAATGACTTGCTCAGGGTCACATAGCTAGTAACAGGCAGAGTCCGACTGAAAGGCGGCAGGTTCATCTCCAGAGCCTGTGTTCTTGACATTCTGCTTCATACCTTTCAGCACTGTGGTAGTGCTTGCTTTACATTATCTGGAAGAAGAATTAAACCCAGTATTTTTTCTTTTAGTGGAAAAATCTCTAAAAGGGTATACAGTGTTACATATGACATGCTTAATACCACATATAATATGTGTACATACACATATAAATGCATACTTTCAGGTAACAGTGGTATTCTGAAGCTGGCTCACATCAGCTTGGGAGAGCCAGTGGTACACATTTCTTCCCAACTTTGTGGTTGGTGACTTTACCTTGGCACCTTGCAATCACTCAGCCATGGTGGTAGTATTTACACCACAGAAATCTGCAAACACTACCAGTCAGGCTTTTTGTTTGTATTTTCTGGAAAGTTGGCTGTTAAACATTTATTAGCAGTGTGTAAGTGGAACTGTTATATCCTTTGAAGGATATATAAGAGGCTAGTAACACAGATTCCCCTAGGGAGGGAACTGTCGAACCCAATATTTTTATAGTGAGGAAATTAGACAAGAGTATAGAAAAAAACGTCATGGTTGATGAGAATTAAACTTTGTATGAATTAATAGTACCTTTAATACTGCTATCAAGTCTTTCAGTGTCTTGGCAGTGTGACTGGCACAGTGAATTGAAGTGTCCAGGCAAAGTATACTGCTTTCTGACCTTCTCTTCTAGCATTATAATATATCATGAAGACTGAGTGAGAGAAAGGACAGCAAGAGTTTGTAGAAAATACAGATAATTACAACAATGCATATCAGTCATTGCACTGACGACTGGTTTCTGCTTTGTTCTGCTACCATATTCTTAACACCCTGGATGGGGATCTAATAGTCAATTGAGAAACAATGCTGGTTCTCAGAGTTTTTCTTTCCATAAAGTATTGCTTTATTTCTGCTATACCACACATCTAAACACCTTTAGATCCCTGTGAAAAACAAAGAAACGCCTTCACAGTAATGGGATGAAATGGTAAAAACACGTCTTGAGTAAATTTATATTTGAGACATATGAGTAGAATTTGCTATTACTCTATAAAAAGTCCTTTAGTTATTTCTAGAGTTCACATTTTTGGAATCACTGTGCTGCAGTCTTCATTTCATCAAGATGATCTGGATTGTAATTTATATCAGAGCTGTTATTAGGAAGTTGTCTTATTTTTTATTTCCATGCTGGTAGTCAAATGTAGATCAGGAAATTTGAATCTGTTCTTTAAGAAGTATTTCTTTGAAGAGATATGGAACTAAAACCCATTTTATTCCTGAAAGTTAGTATACATATTATATGTATTAATGGGAATTCCCTGCTGGTCCAGTGGTTAAGACTTGGCACGTTCACTGCTGTGGGCCCAGGTTCGATTCCTGGTCGGGGAACTAAGATCCCACAAGCTGCATGGCATGGCCAAAAAAAGGAAACAACAGAACTATTTTTGCGTGTTTTTTTCCAGATGATTTTAACTGGGAAAATTACTTGAAAGAGACTGGATCTTTAAGTGCTCCTTCAGAGTGTTTCAGACAGGTATGCCAAAATTCTGTAGATGTCATGTTGTATATATTGATGTAAACTATTAACTTGTTGAAGGGTGCCTGTGTGATTGTTAGGTTCTAGTAGTGTGAGGAGATAGTGGGATTGTGTTAGTGCTGCTTAAGAACCAGATGGTCTCTTTGCATCCATTCATTAAGAATTTACTTTATGTCAGATCTGGAGAGAAAGACAGACATGTAAATAATTAATTATGAAAAGTGTGATAACTATACTGGGAGGGCTTACAGAAGAGGTGGCTATCTGAGGTGATTGGGATGAGGGGAGGGATATTCCAGGCAGAGAGAACATCCAAAGCAAAGGCACGTGGGTGTAAAAGAACCTGAGTGTTAAGGGATGGTGTGGAGTGGCTGAAGCACAAAGTGGATAGAAGTGATAGTATGGGAATGAGATTAAGGTGCGGTGGCTTTTAACCTGTACTGAGGATTTGGACTTTATGTTAGGCAGTGGTGAGCTGCCGTTTGGCTTATTTTAAGGGGGATGGCCTAATCATATTCTTATTTTAGAAAGCCACTCAGGATGCATTTTTGAGGCTGTATTTGGGTTGCCTGGAAGTGGGCAGATTAGCAAGACCAGCAGTGGGCAGCCAAGTCAGGCTGCATGTCAAGCCAAGGAGAGGGTTTGGAGAAGATCTTTTTCTTAACCCTTATAGCTCTTACTTTGTTCACCAACTGCTGTGACTGTTACTTAAAACGTACTTAAAAATCAAACTGACCATTTGATTTTCTTATAGTTGATGCGTTTTAACAAAATTTTATTTATATGTATGTATATATATAGTCCCAGATTCCACCAGCTAATGACTTCAAAGTTGGTATGAAACTGGAAGCCCATGACCCTCGCAATATGATTTCAATATGTATCGCCACAGTCGTTGGAATTACTGGTGCCAGGCTACGTTTAAGACTGGATGGTAGTGACAACAGAAATGATTTTTGGCGGCTTGTTGATTCTCCGGACATACAGCCTGTTGGGACATGTGAAAAGGAGGGGGACTTACTTCGGCCTCCACTGGGTAAGGATAAACAGTTCTTAAAATAACATATTTTTGTTAATGTAATATTCAATAGAAATAATTTTAACTGGCCTTTTAAAAATCTCTTCTTCTGGGCATTCTTACAAATAGATAGTCAGGTGGTTACTGTGGAGAATGTATGAGAAAGTAACTCAGTACCATATGTTACAGAGTTTCACCTAAGTACATATTTGGCATTTGTGTGCTAAAGGTTCCCCACTCCAGAGCAAGACTCATTCTGCCTTAAAACTTGAAATGTCAAAAGCAGCTCTACTGGATTACACAGGCAGATTCAGAAACCCTTCTGGGGGAGAAGTTTGTAGCATTTGATATGAGTCACTTCCTCCCTCAATATTGTCTAATGAGCCATTCATCATTTTTGGTATGGGGATGAGCACAGCAGAAGGGTATGATTTTACATCGGGACTCCAGTTTCAGACTTGGAAATTTCATTACACCTATGTGGGAAGAAGTCATGGTGAGAGGGGTAGGAGTCAGTACCTATAGATCTTTGAAAAGGAGGAGATGGATGGAACTCTTCAGCAAAGATTTTTAATACAAAGCTCTCAATTTTGACCAGGTTTTTAAAAGGTAAGAAGTGTGTGACACTAATTTTGTGCAAAAATTTTCTCTTTTAATAAGAGTACCATGGTATTCTGTAGAATATAAGGATTTAGTTTATTACTTCTACATTCTGAGTGAATGGTGGGTATTGGCTTTTGTTTCTTTACAATGCTAAAAATGAAAATTCTCTATTATAAAGCACAGTGAGAGAATGGATTTTTTTTGTCTCCTACTAGTGAAAAACTCCCTGAGAACCAAAAATGTAAGATAATAATAACTACTCTTTTAGCAATATCTTTTTATACTGTCCTTGCTGTAATTGTTACTTATTCCTAATTTGGTTTAAAATATTTGAAAAAACTAATCAGAGATGTGTTATTCCAAGAAGATGGTTTAGGGTGTATGTGTTTTATGCTTTTCCCCTTTTCTTTCTTCATATCATTCACATTTTTCGTTGTTTATTTTTATAGTATTTCTTAATTCATACAGAATTCTGTAAGAGACATAATATAAACCTGAGACTTAGTTCTTCCCTGTTTGGATTTTATTTCTCTGTTTACAATATGATACTATGTGTTTGTATTTTGTTTAAAGGAAACATAGCTATTGTGATTGTCAGCATTTCAAACACATAACCAAGTTTATAATCATTCTTTTTTCAAATTACTTTTAGAGTTTATTAATTAAAAATATGAAATAAATAGCAATACATGCTGATGAGTGTTTTTTTTGACAGCACATAATAAAAAATACAGTTTTTGCCAATTTGCTCATCAGGCGCTTTTGAATAGTTTCCATTTTAATGTAACACAACTTATTTCATTTTCCTTTTTAAAAGCTTTATTTATTTAAACCTTAAAGGTTATTATTTAAAAGTGTTATTTTTGTATTTTTTTGTTTTTTTTTTTTTGGCTGCGTTGGGTCTTTGTTGCTGCACAGAGGCTTTCTCTAGTTGTGGTGAGCGGGGGCTACTCTTCGTTGTGGTGCATGGGCTTCTCATTGCAGTGGCGTCTCTTGTTGTGGAGCACGGGCCCTAGGCACCCAGGCTTCAGTAGTTACAGCACGCAGGCTCAGTAGTTGTGGCACACAGGCTTAGTTGCTCCGTGACATGTGGAATCTTCCTGGACCAGGGATCGAACCCATGTCCTCTGCATTGGCAGGTGCATTCTTCACCACTGCGCCACCAGGGAAGTCCCTAAAAGGTTTTTTTTAAAGTTTCAACATACATGGAGAACAGTGTACAGCTTATAAATGAACACACTTGTATAACCAACACCCAAATCAAGAAATAGAACATTGTCAGCACCCTAGAAGCCCCATTCCTGCTGATCCCCAGTCATATCCTCCTCCTTCCCAAAGGTAACTACTGTCCAGACTTCCTAATATCATGGATTAGTTTTATCTATGTTTGAATTTTTAACGTGCACTTTGATCTTTTTTTGACGTTTTAATCTATGTTTGACTTTAGGCAATTAAAGAATTAAGAAAAATGCTAAATTAAAAAAGAAAATCGTGGTACATCATGTAATAGGATAAGATGGGGGTTAAGAGAAAGGCATAAGGACCAGAGAATGATTCTTATGTACTATTCTAACCACAGTGTGGAGAATCCATGCTGTGGATAACTATTTATTATATATCACTAATAATACTGATTTATTTTAAGAGAGTGTGTAACAACCCTCCCCCATTTTTCCCTAGCAACAATTATTTTCCTAGTCAGATTAAGGGTGTTTTGGTACATGATCATTATAGGATGACTTTCTGTCTGAACTTCCTTGCGTATTTTATCCTATTGATGGACCCATTGCCAATGTGATTCATGTGCCTCCCTATCTTAATGCATGTATTCATCAGGGATGCATGCCAAGTTCTCACCAATTCTGGCATCAAGGGAGGCAAGTGTTGCATGTAACAGATTGCCCCCAGAAAATACTAAAACTAGCAGATCGCTGCTCCCTGCTACACATGCCAGATGCTGTGATATTCACCATTAATTGATGAGATCTCTAGAGAAGACACCTGTCGAGTCTATTTTGATAGTATCTGATAAAAGTTCTAAGATAAGATCATTTAGTGAGCAAAGTTTACTAAAGTGAGAGCTGTCTTTTTTCCCAATATAATGTATGAAAAATGTCAAACCTACAAAAAAGGTGAAAGAATTTTGCAGTGAACCCCCACATACCCACTACCTAGGCTCTACCGGTTATCATTTTACTATACTTGCTTTATCACTTATCTGTCCATCTGTCCTTCTGTCGATTCATCAGTCCATCATATTTTTAAATGCACTTCAGGATAAGTTATTGACATCAGTGCATTTCTCCTAAATACGTTCGCATGCATATCATTAACTAGAGTCCACTGTTTATTTACAGGTTTTTTCCCTTTTGAGGCGAAATTTACATATGGTGAAATGCACCATCACAAGTGTACATTTGCTGAGTTTGACAGAAAACTGTCTTTCGGAAAGGAAATAAGGCAGAGGCTCTGAGGAAAAAGAGGGACTGGAAGTCTTTTGCGGCCTTTTTACCCTGCGTGTGTGATTGTTGGTGGGGAATGGAAGCTCTCTTGGGCTCTGGCTTGGATTTCTCCTAGTATTGCCCATTCCCAACATATATGTGTATGTTGGTGAACCCTAGCTAGTGGCTTCTTTAAGATGAGAATTTCTACCCCCACTGTAGCATTCTTGTTTAATAGTACAGTGGATACAGTAGCACTGATTGGAAGGTACACCAGCTCCTCTTGCCCATTTCCTGAGTTCGTCAATAAGAAAGTCATTCTCTGAAGGAGAATGGTAAATGAAACATTTTTTTTAATACCACCTTGCTGTAATATCACAGGGAGGCTTTTTAAAATTGATTTCTGCTTTATTTTATAAAATAGGGTACCAGATGAACACATCATCTTGGCCAATGTTCCTCTTGCGAACACTGAGTGGATCTGAAATGGCACCTGCAACATTCTTTAAGAAGGTGAGAAAGATGTTATGAAAAGCTTCCATCAACTGGCCTGTGGTTTTATTGTTTCAGTGGGTGCTTAAATGCTTTGTCTTCTCTGATATGGAAAGCAAAAATGGTTTTAAAATTACTTGATTGGCAAGCGTATTAGTCTGCTTGGGCTGCTGTAGCAAAGTACCACAGACTGGGTGGCTTAAATAACTGAAATTCATTTTTTCACATTTCTGGAGGCAAGAAGTCCAAGATCAAAGTGTCATCAGGGTTGGTTTCTGGTGAGGCCTCTCTTCTCAGCTTATAGTCTTTTCGCTCTATCCTCACATGGCCTCTTCTCTGTGCATGCGTGGAAGAGAGGAATCTCTGGTTTCCCTTTCTCTAGAAAAGACACTAGTCCTATGGGCTTAGGGCCCCACCGTTAGGACCTCACTTAACCTTTATTACCTCCTTAAATGTCCTGTTTCTAAATATAGTCACATTGGGAGTTAGGGCTTCAAATTATGAATTTTGGGAAGATGTAACTCAGTCCATAACAGTGGCTTGAACAGAAATTTATTTTCTCACAGCTCTGGAGGCTAGAAGTTGAGATCAAGGTGTCAGCAGGCTTGGTTTCTTTTGAGGCCCCTCTCCTTGGTTTATAGATAGTCGTCTTCTCCTCTTTGGGAGGAAAAGAATACATGAGCTACGTATCTGCATCCTAACTTCCTCCTCTTATGAGGACATTGGTCATATTGGATTAGGGCCTACCATAATGGCCTTATTTTAACTTAATTATCTCTTTAAAGACCCTATCTCCAAATGCAATCACATTCTGAGGTACTGGGGTTAGGACTTAAACATATGAATTTTGGCTGGGTGGGGGGTGAGACACAGAAACACAATTCAGCCCGTAACAGCAAGTCATAAAAAAGGCTCAGTTTTAATCATCCAGTAGTCAAAATGAATTAGTACCTTCCTTCTTGACCTCAGATACAAAAAGGGGTACTCTACTGGAAGCAAATGTTTGTTATTATTTTTTATGTACCTTCAGAAGTGAAGCTTCGCCTCAGTTTGCTATGTTAGTGGTCTCTTTGATATTGGAGAAAATGAAAGTTGAAAGTTGAAAGTTGAAACTTTCACTTGAAAGTTACTTGGAGAGATTTGGTTGCAGAAGTAAAAGAATGTTATAAACAGTCATCAGAAAGAATTTGTTACAAGGAAATACTTGTTATATAACAAAGAGGGAAAATTCCAAAAATAGTTTATGTTCTTGAGAAAATGTTGAAAGAGTACACTGTGTTAAGAAACAATGAATGAAAGCCAAGTTTTAGTTAAATTACGGGTCAAAATATTTCTTTCTCACTCTCTGTCCTCATTGTTTTCTCAGTCACTTAAATTTTATTACAACCATTCATATCAGGAGTGGTAAACATTGATTGTACGTTTTCAAAACTTTTCAAGAAGATTAAAGATATAAAGATGTGCAGTGTCATTTGACATGATTCCTGCATTGCAAAGAAAAAATCTTGGAGTATAGCTTTGAGCAGCATGAATGCTGTAAGTGGGCTTGCCCTACCAGCAAGGGGCACAGGTGAATGCAGTCCCTTTGGGCATTGTGTAAAGCATATATGAGGATAGCTAACAACAAAAGAGATGTTTAGTAGTAGTCTTTATTAAATACTTACTAGCTTAGGCTGTGGCTTTAGAAAAGCCACTGGATCTATTTTACTTATTAAGTTGCTTTATCAGCTAGTCACATGCCACATGCCACATGTCACATTATGTTTTTCATTTTTAATATTATAAAAGTAATTTACCTTTGTGTGGGGGGAAAAATCAAACTATATACTTAACTAAAGTGAAAAATGAGTGTCCATTTATCCCGTCCATTCCTCCGTTCTACTGTTCTCTCCAAAATGTTCTTCTTGACCTTTATCTGTGCATTCACAAACATATGTGGGCTTTTATTTCTTAAACATAAATTGGAATATATTTTGTGATTTAGTTTTTCCCCTAAAATATGGATTTTTTTGAAATTTCCATTTCGTTTCATATATATTTTAGGTTGTATTGTACTCTTCTGTGGTATGGATTACCGTAAGTGATTTAACCTCTCCCTAAGGATTGATGTTTAGGTTGTCTCCATATTCTTGTTTAAATCATCTACAATGGACATTCTTATAGAATGTTCTATAGTTCATATAGAACTTTTTATATAAGTGTGAATGCCTACATTCTTAGAAGTAGAATTCCTGGTTCAAAGGGAATGTATGCTTTAAGTGTTGAAATATACTGTTAAATTGCACCTTAAAAGGGTGTTCCAAACTATGCTCCAGTATTAGTGTATAGATATATTCATATTCCCACACCTTTACTAGCAATGAATATTATCTATCTTTTAAAATTTTGTAAATCTTTTTTTGGAGGTGGGAATGGTAATGGTATCCCATTGTAATTTGCCTTGAAGTGATTACCAGTGAAATTGAACTTTTAAAATGTGTTTAATGGCCTTTTATTTTTCTGTGAATCGCCTGATTATAGCCTTTGCCTTTTTTCTACTGGATTTCTTTTCTTACTCTTACTGATTTGTGGGGTGCTCTTTTCAGCCAAGCTTGGAACTTGGCCAGGAGCCATCTTAAATCCTCACTCCTCCTTGACCCTGGCCTCTGGATAGCCAATTAATTAGGAAGGCCCACCTACTTAGCTTGCTAATTATTTCTTTGTTGTGTCTCTTCTTTCTAACCTTAATACCACTGCCCCTTGTGCAGGCTTTCCTCTTGCCTAGACTGTTCAACTAGCCTTATAACTGCCTATAATTGTCACCCTTAAACACAACTGCTAGAAATATCTGATACAGAAGCCATATCACATCATTCCATACTTAAAACTCCTTTGAAGTTACCATTTGCATTCAGGATGAAGTATAAGTTTGTTAATATGGCCTTTAAGGTGCTCTGTGATCTATCTGGTTTACAGTTGCCACTTCTTGCTTTGGATTTTATGTTCTGAATTGCTTATAATAGCCTGTCCATACCATATTCCTTTTTTTAGGCTGATTATCTCTGGTTAATTCCTATTTTTATTTTAAGATTCATTTCAGGCATTAAATCCTCCAGGATACCTTCCCTATTTTTGCCTCTGTATTCTTATACTTCTGTAGCGCCTTGTGCATATGTCAGTCTTTTTAAAATAAATAAATTTATTTATTTCTTTATTTATTTTTGGCTGTGTTGGGTCTTCATTGCTGCATGCGGGCCTTTCTCTAGTTGCGTCGAGCAGAGGCTACTCTTCATTGCGGTGCGCGGGCTTCTCATGGCGGTGGCTTCTCTTGTTGTGGAGCACGGGCTCTAGACGTGCGGGCTTCAGTAGTTGTGGCTCGCAGGCTCTAGAGTGCAGGCTCAGTAGTTGTGGCGCATGGGCTTAGTTGCTCCACGGAATGTGGAGTCTTCCCGGACCAGGGCTTGAACCTGTGTCCCCTGCATTGGCAGGCGGATTCTTAACCACTGTGCCACCAGGAAAGTCCCCCATATGTCAGTCTTTGTGGTTATTGGATTATATTATTATTTTCACTGTCTCTTGGTTCCTAGACTGTGAGTTCGTTTTGAAAAGTTAATATGGCTTTGTATTTGCAGTGCCTATCATACGTCCTGGTACGTACTTGTTTGTTCGATGAATAAAGAAAGGATGGGGGAGTACAGGAAGATGAATACGTAGAGAGGGAGAAGATAGGTTTAGTTTTTGACATGTTGAAGTGCCTCTGGGAAGTTTGAGGAGGAATGACTACCACCAGACATTAGACATAAAGTATTTAGAACCTAGAAATAAGGTTTGGCTTGGGTACGTGGATTTGGGAGTTTTCAGCTTAAATGGTAGGGGTGGAAGCCTTGAGCATGAATGAGCTAGTCCAAAGAGAATATATAGAAGGAAAAGAGAAGAGTGTCAAGTTTAGAACCTTGAGAAATACCCACTCACCTTCATGATGTATAAGTACCCATATCAGGTACTTAGTAGAGGTCAGTTAAAAGGAAAGCTGATTCTTGACTATTTGGTAGATAGGAAGTTCATCAGTTACATTAGCAAGAACTGAAGACCAGCTGAAAAGTGTCCCCAGATAGAGTTAAATTTGTAATTGTGGGGGCAGAATATTGATAGAGTTCATTCCTGATGGCCTCGATTTACTGTGAAATAGGAAACTGACAAAGGCTGGAGGGAAGGATTCATACATTGATTGAAAGTCTACTATATTCTAACACCAAGGCAGAGAGCTTACTCTGTGGTTTAGGAGAAAGTCAGTTAACGAAGTAATGAATGTATAGTGAGGAAACATTATTGGTCTTAAGGCAAATGATAAAAGTTTGGAATAGGTGCCATGTGGGATGGGAGAGGGATCGACCTAGGGAAATATGACAGTATTTTGGAGGGTTCACCTGAGGATGAAGACTAAATATGTGTAGCACTACATGTAATAAGCATGTGGGACTTTTCTCCAGCAGTGCTTGGAAACTGAGAATAAATAGTAAAGTGGATGGTGATATTGAACTAAGGTTTGGAGGTAACAGAACAAGGACAAGGGGATAAGTTGGTTTGGGGTGCTGAGAAGAAAGTGGTGATATGATGCACTGTAACCTGGATGTGAACGGGTGTGATAGAATGTTAGAGTGTTTGGTCCTCTTCTCTTCCTTTTTTTTTTTTTTTAATTATTTATTTATTTGGCTGTGCCGGGTCCTAGCTGCAGCACGTGGGACCTTTGTTGCTGTGTGCAGGATCTTCATTACGGCATGCGGACTCTTAGTTGCGGCATGCATGTGGGATCTAGCTCCCTGACCGGGGATCGAACCTGGGCCCCCTACATTGGGAGCGTGGAGTCTCAACCCCTGGACACCACCAGGGAAGTCCCCTCTTCTCTTCTTTATACAGTGGTTCTCAACAGGGGACGTTTTGGGTTATCACAACTGTGTGTGTATGTGGGTGCTACTTATACCTAGTGAGTAAAGATCAGGGATGCTACTAAACATCCTACACTGCACAGAACAGCCCCTACAACAGAATGTTCTGGTCCCAAATGACAGTAGTGTCATGTTCGAGAAACTCTGATCTGTATTAATTCCTTGGTGATCTCATCTAATTCCTGGCTTTAAATACAGTTTGTATGTAGGTGACTTTCAAATTTATATTTCTGCTCCAGATGTTTTGCTCCCATCTCAGACTTGTATATCCAGCCTACCTACTCAGTATCCCTACTTGGATGTCTAACAGACATGTCAAACTGCTCCACCTGCAGCCTTTCCCATATCAGGGAGTAGCAACTATCCTTCCATTTGCTTCTGCCAAAAACCTTGGTGATTATTTCTGTCACATACTACATCCGGTCCATATGGAAACCCTATTTGCTCTACCTTCAAAATATATTTGAAATTCAACCAGTTATTGCCATCTCCGTTGCTATCAGGCTGGAACAAGCTGCCTTTATCTCTCACTTGGATTACTGTGGTAACCTCTTCATAGATCTCTTTATTTATAACCTTACAGTCTGTAGTCAACACAGCAAGCAGAGTATTCCGTTTAAAACATAAGTGAGGGGCTTCCCTGGTGGCGCAGTAGTTGAGGGTCCGCCTGCCAATGCAGGGGACACGGGTTCGTGCCCCGGTCCGGGAAGATCCCACATGCCGCGGAGCGGCTGGGCCCGTGAGCCATGGCCGCTGAGCCTGCGCGTCTGGAGCCTGTGCTCCGCAACGGGAGAGGCCACAACAGTGAGAGGCCCGTGTACCGCAAAAAAAAAAAAAAAAAGTGAGATTATATCACTCCTCTGCTCAAAACCACCCAGGGGGCTCCCTGTTTTACTCAGAGTAAAAGCCAGAGTTCTTACAGTGGCCTCCACAGCTCTACATGATACGACCCCTCACTCTCTCTCTGACCTGTTTCCTACTGCCCTCCCACTTGCATACTGCATTTTAGCCACTCTCTGCTTCCTTGTTCTTCGAATATTTCAGACACATCTCCTGTTTTAGGGCCTTGGCCCTGGCTGTTGGCCCTGCTTAGAACACTCTTCCTCTAGATAACTGCATGGTTAATAATCACCTCCTTCAGGCTTCTGTGCACATGTCACCTTCCAGATGAGGCTTGTCCTGATTACCTTGTTTACAGTTGCACAACCCCTCCCCTACATTGCTCTCTGGATCTCCCTTTACTCTGATCTTCTCTCTGTCTCTGTCTCTGTCTCTCTCTCTCTGTTTTTGCAAAGCACTTATCATATAACATAGAATATATTTTACTTATGTTCCTCATCTTTCTCTTTACTAGCATGTGAGCACTGCAAGGTGAGATTTTTATTTTGCTAGCTAATATATATCAAGAACCTTCAGTAGTGTCTGGCATTTAGTAGGCACTCAGTAAATATTTGTAAATGAATAAATGAAGGTTAAAGGACTACAATTCTTGATGAGGTCAAAGAAGTAATTGATTAAAAGTAAGGAAGTAGAAATTAAGGATAGGAGTTTGTGATCACAGGTAGACTCTAGGAATGTAGCTGTAAACAAAGCTATAAAAAACTCCAGGCTTTATGGAGCTTACCTTCTAGCTTGGTAAATTTATAGTAAGCCATAATAAATACATGTGTATTATGTTTGATAGTTTTATATGCTAAGGAGAAGGGAGGGTGACATTTTAGATAGGTTGGCCAGGAAGGTCTTGCTGAGAAGTTGCCATTTGAGTGAAGATGTGGAGAAAGGGAGAGAATGAACCTTGAGACTACAAGGGTAAAAATATTCCAGGCAGAAGGGTAATGTAGGTAATGCTGAGACTGGCTTCAATCACAGGGATATGTGAAAAAGTAGCCTGTAAGGAGAACCATATTGTAGGTAAGCAAGGAGGGAGGTTAAAAGGCCATTCTTTGCTAGCCACCTTCTAGAACAGAATCATTTTCTTACAGTAAAAGAGAATGATCCCTTGTTTATTTTAGCTATTGCTTTTGCAAATTATATCTTTGTGTTTAGGAAGTCATTCAAGAATGGATGATGACAAACTATATATATTTTAATTAATTAATTAATTAAATTTGGGGGCTGCATTGGGTCTTTGTTGCTGCGTGGGCTTTCTTTAGTTGCGGTGAGTGGGGGCTACTCTTCGTTGTGGTGCACGGGCTTCTCACTGCGGTGGCTTCTCTTGTTGCAGAGCACGGGCTCTAGGCGTGTGGGCTCTAGAGCGCAGGCTCAGTAGTTGTGGCTCACCAGCTTGGTTGCTCCGCGGCATGTGGGATCTTCTCGGACCAGGGCTCGAACCTGTGTCCCCTGCATTGGCAGGCGGATTCTTAACCACCGCACCACCAGGGAAGCCCACGAACTATATTCTTTAAAAACATATTTTAGGGCTCGAGCCCTGGTCTGGGAAGATCCAACATGCCGCTGAGCAACTAAGCCTGTGAGCCACAACTACTGAGCCTGCGTGCCTAGAGCCCATGCTCTGCAACAAGAGAAGCCACCGGAATGAGAAGCCCACGCACCACAACGAAGAGTAGCCCCTGCCCGCCGCAACTAGAGGAAAACCGCGCACAGCAACGAAGACCCAATGCAGCTAAAAATAAATAAATAAGTAAATAAATTTATTTAAAAAAAAACAACACATTTTAAAGCAACTTTGTATCATTACCTTTTGTGGACAGCAGAGGGAACCATTTTGCCAGTTACCTAAATCTGGAAGGAGGTTGTTTTGAGATAAAGTCCTTTCATTTACTGTGTTATTAAAATAGTAGTTCCTTTGATTTTTTTAAAATAAAAATTTGTTTTCTCCTAGAGCTTTATTAATATTTATTTGTATGGCTGTACTTATGTAAGAAAATTTGATAGAGTTTTCATGAAATTTAGAAGAATTAATACAGTATGAAAATCTTTAGAGAATAAATTGCATTTTGTTTGTAATCATTTTCTGGTTTTTGTTACTTGCCAGCCAATAGTGACATTGATAACATACTGTCATATTGGGATTTCTTTTTAGGTTATACATTTGAATTTTAAAATTAGTTCTGTTTCTCTTGTCTTGACTGTCTTAAATCTGTTTTGTAGCAGAAAATGTATATTGCCATTTGATCTAGTTTACTTTGCTATGGAAAGACTTACTCTTACTCTGTTGAATGACAGTGTAAGGCCCTGTGATCCTTATATGTGCCTTGAATGTTTTTTGCATTCTGTGAATGTCTAGCACAAATATATCAACCTCCATGGTTATACTTTGTAAAATCTGCCCCCCCTTCTTTCCATGTGTAATAACTGATAACGGACCTTTGGCCCTTTCATGAAGTGTCGGTATGTGACTCTGCTTCTTACTTACCAGCTATTTATCAAATACTTTGATCCTTGATCAATCTAACTTTTGCCCTGCTGACTTTCCGGGTGGGTTTTTTTTTTTTTTTTTTTATTTTGCGGTACGCGGGCCTCTCACTGTTGTGGCCTCTCCCGTTGCGGAGCACAGGCTCCGGATGCGCAGGCTCAGCGGCCATGGCTCACGGGCCCAGCCGCTCCGTGGCATGTGGGATCTTCCTGGACTGGGGCACGAACCCGTGTCCCCTGCATCGTCAGGGGGACTCTCAACCACTGCGCCACCAGGGAAGCCCTTCAGGGTGGTTTTAAGAATCATATTAAGAGTATGTAATTAAAAGGACTTTGAAGGCTAAGAATTAAGGAATTTTCAGATTGCAAGGCTAAAGGAAACAGAGAAAGCATGGGATGTTGAGATGGGTTTAAAGGAGGCTTCTTTTTTTTTTTTTTAACATCTTCATTGGAGTATAATTGCTTTACAGTAAAGGAGGAATTTTTAAAAGGAACCAATCTACCAGATAGGTTTTTAAAATTATATCTTGGTGAAAGAGTTAGTTGAGAGCTCATTTACTGTTCTCCAGGTGATTCCTTGGTTCATTCATTTAAAAAATGCTTACTGTTGGGTACTGTGCTGGAAATAACAATATGTAAAAGAAGTGATACTTGGTTTTAAGAATCCCTTTGTCTCATAGAGGAGTGAACACATTTTATTTTTTAAGTTTTTGGCCACACCCCACGGCATGTGGTATCTTAGCTCCCCAACCAGGGATTGAACCCACACCTCCTGCATTGGAAGGCAGAGTCTCAACCGCTGGACTGCTGGGGAAGTCCCAGAGGAGTGAACACATTTTAACAATAGTTTCACAGTTGAAGGCAAGATCACCTCTTTGGTGGGCCTTGGAGTGGGCAGGCATTGGTCAGGGAAGGCTTAAAGAGACCAGGAGAATTGGGCTTTGAAGTGTGGATGACTTGGAATTGGCCCAGCAGATGATGGGGTGTAGGGTGTTTCACAAAGTTGGCTATTTAAGTTTAAAATCTAGCTCTGATACTTATGGTATAGTCTTAGGCCACTGTGCATCAGTTTTATCTGTAAAATGGGTATAATAATTGCACTGACTTCATAGGATTGTTGTGAGAATTAAATTAATATGTGGGAAATATTTAAACTGTGCCTGGCATATACTAAACAATTGAAGGTTACCTTATATATATATATATATATATATATATATAAAAAATAAGCACTCCTTAAGGTTAACTTATTTATTTATTTATTTATTTATGGCTGCGTTGGGTCTTCGTTGCTGGGCGTAAGCTTTCTCTAGTTGCGGTGAGCAGGGGCTACTCTTTGTTGCGGTGCACAGGCTTCTCACTGCAGTGGCTTCTCTTGTTGTGGCTCTCGGGCTCTAGAGTGTGGGCTTCAGTAGTTGTGGCGCGTGGGCTTAGTTGCTCCGTGGCATGTGGGATCTTCCTGGACCAGGGCTCGAACCCATGTCCCCTGCATTGGCAGGCGGATTCTTAACCACTGCACCACCAGGGAAGTCCCCTGAAGGTTTAACTTTCAATATCGTTATTCTAAAGATCTAGGGGGTGGAATTGGCAGGTTGTGGTCTTTGATTGTGTTAGGGGGAAAGGATGCATCTAGGGTAGTGGTTCTCAGCGTTGGATCTGGGCAATTAAAACATGCCCTGGGCCCCACCTAGACTGATTTAATCAGTAGTGCTGGCAGTGTGGCTCCAGGTGATTCTAATGTTCAGTCAGGCTGAGAACCACAGGTCTAGGACCATTTCCACGTTTCTGGCTTGGGTGATTGGATTGCTGATGGTGCCATTTACTAGGATAAAAAGCAAATTGAAAAAAAAAAAGATGTTGCTTTTAACATAGCACTTGGTCTTTCTAAGAATCCTGTTAGCATTTGCATGCTTTAACTTTCTGTAACTAAGGAATACTTTTATTTTTATTTAACATTTATTTATTTATTTGGCTGCTGTCAGGTCTTAGTTGTGGCATGTGGGATCTTTCATTGCGGCATGCGGGCTCTTCCTTGTGGCGTGTGGGCTTGTCTCTAATTGTGGCACGTGGGCTGTAGAGCAGGGCAAGCCCCGCGACATGTGGGGTCTTAGTGCCCTGACCAGGGATCGAACCCGTGTCCCTTGCATTGGAAGGTGGATTCTTAACCACTGGACCACCAGGGAAGTCCTTAAGGAATACTTTTAAATATTTGTTTCTGGATTGCTTATCATAAATGACCCCAGACTTGTGTGACTTTCATGTTCTTGTATCTGCATTTTACACTTTGAGGTTTTTTTTAGATATTACCTGCTGCTGTTCCTTCTCTTTGGACTTACTATGTTTCAAAATACCCTATAATTTTTATATTTTTAGGTTTGTTTGACTCTCTTTTAAAATTTCTTGTTATTGCTTCCTCCCCTTCATCCTGTCTGGCTCCCCTACCCCTGCTACCACCACTACTAGAATATAAGCTCCACCAGAACAGGGATCTTGATATTTTTGTTCACTTACGAATGCTAAATTCCTGGTACATAGTATATAATACATACTTCTTGAGTGAATGAATGAATGAATTACTATCAGGCTGGTTTTGTTTTCTTCTAGGTTCTTGGCTCTGCTCCAGAGTAAGTGAGATATTGTAGAGCAGAGTTTCAGAGGAATCTGTGAGAACTGTTTCTTCCTGTATTTAATTGATAAACATGAAGCTTAATTTTTGGTTGCTGAAGGTTGTAAGAATACAATTGAGCAAATGCTTCTTAATACATTTTAACAATGAAAACTTTTTTTTAATGTTTTGGTAGGAACCACCAAAGCCACCTGTAAATAATTTTAAAGTGGGAATGAAACTTGAAGCTATAGACAGAAAGAACCCTTATCTGATCTGCCCTGCAACTATTGGAAATGTTAAAGGAGATGAAGTTTATATCACATTCGATGGCTGGAGTGGAGCTTTTGATTATTGGTGCAAGTATGATTGTCGAGATATTTTCCCAGTTGGGTGGTGTCGCCTGACAGGAGATGTATTACAACCACCAGGAACTTATGGTAAGATAATAACTAACTAATACATGTTCTTTTATTTTCTTGAAGTTAGATCTATCTGCTCTTGGCATTGAGAGTAGGATTTCATGTCCAACTGAGGAGCATCAGGCAGAACAGCAAGGGTACTGTCCAGGTTAGAGAACTGGAGGTAAAAGTTTACAATTAGAATTTTTGAGGGCCAACACAACATCGTGGTCTGAATTGACAGTCCACACTGGGGAATATGGACAAAGCTACAAGTCACACTTAGACTATTGAAGCCTTGCTGCTAGAAACATTTTGGGGTGCTCAGGTACCTTTATAGTTGATATTCTATTTAAAATTACACATGGCATTCCATTGTTTGTATCTTGAAGATAGTTTTTTAAAGGTTGGGCATAACAAGTGTTATATACATGTTTTACATGATTTTGGTTGTTTTTTCAAGTTAAATTGATACTTTGATAGTGTTAAGTAAAATGTACATGTCCGTAAAAATTTTTGACTGTGGAAGCCACCATAGATCAGTATGTTATTTCCGTCATGTGTTTATCAGTTGTAATGCTGCGCCTCCTAAGTTGAATATAGTGTCATCTAGTCTAGATATTTTCTTTCAAAGAAAAGTCATCAAAATATTGAAGCTTCTTGCTTGACTCTTCCAAGGACGTAGACATGCCTAACCTGGTCTTCTGTGATGGAATAACTGCTGAGATTTAAGTGGAGTCTAAGCACAGAACGCAATCATTTGGCCTAAGTTAAATGTAAACTTATAAGTGGAATCAAATGTAAACATACTTAAAATTTACCCCACTAAATTTATTTATTTATACCAGAAAAAAAAGATGGGTGTAGCAAATGAGTAGGTAGTGTGGTGGAGGAGGGCAGTGGCTAGGTATGAGCACATAGCCATATTATTCTTGTAACTGCTATTAGAATATTCTGTAATTTGGAACTTTAACACATCCCATTATACTACAATACTACATACCATGATGATCTTTTTGTTAGGTACCTCTTTGGTTCCCTGCTGCCATAATTTTAGGAAAGAGATGTTAATGGTTGATTTTTGTAAAATTTAGTGTGATACAGATTTATGTGCATATGATACTAAAATAAGACATGGGAATCCCCTCCCGGTCCAGTGATTAGGACTCCATGTTTCCACAGCAGGGGGTACGGGTTCAATCCCTGGTCAGGGAACTAAGATCCCACAAGCCCTGTGGTGTGGCCAATAAATAAATAAAGTAAGGCATAGTCTCTGCCCTCAAGAAGTTTACCTTCTAGTGGGAGAGGGATGAATGGAGGGATAGACTTTAAAAAAAAAATACAGTACAGAATTAGCAGTGTAAAACTAGAGATGTATGCTAGATATGAAGGTGCCCAAAAGACCTCCGGTCTGTTTAGGCTGGCGGAAGGGTGGTCGGGTAAAGGAAAGCTTCACAAAAAGACACATGATGTGAGTGTTAAGAGAGGGGAAGGAGTTTGCCAGGCAGAATGGAGATAAAGGTAGGGTGGACACATCACAAAGGTGTGAAATTGCACAGTGTGTTCTGAAAACTGGTGAGTTCAATTTGGGACATGGTAACTTTGGAATGTGTAGCCCAGAATGATATTGTCCTTGAGTATCTGGTCTCCCTATATTTTTCCTTAATAACGCAGTTTGGCTGCCTGACATAAAGACTAGATTTCCAGCCTTTTTAGCAGTTAGTTACAGCTGTGAGACTTAAGTCCTTGTCAGTGGGATAAAAGCACAGGTAGTGTGTTACAGAGAAGTGAATGTACCATTCTCTCTTCCTTCTTCTTGCTTCTGTCCTGCTGCTAGGAATGTGGTTGTTTTGGATGGAGCTCTATCTTGGATTATGAAATGGGGACCACATTCTAGGCATTTCGAAGTGGAAAGCAGAAAGGAGCCAGAGTCCCTGAGAACTTTGTGGAGCAGAATTTTTATACTGGCCTATTCCAGACTATTATTTGAGAGAGAAAAATTTCTGTGTTATATAAACCACTGTTTTAGGCTTTTCTGTTACTGTTAGCTGAATTTAATCTTAACTGATTCAGGGTAATTTAGGACATCTAGGTAGACATGTCCATTGGATGGATGTACATGCAGGTATGAAGCCTAAAAGAGTTAGGTCTTGGTTGACAAAGCAGGTTTGAGAATCATCACGTTCATTCAAATAAATACGTTTTGTGTCAGGTGGGATTATAGGTGCTGGCGGGGGAGTTGGTGTGGAGGTGGGCAGCTTACACATCCTGTTGATAGCAGTGGGTGTGATTTTATTTATGGATGTGTAACAGGTGGAGGTGGATCAACCACAGAACCTTGTGCGTCAACATTTAAAACAATAATTCTCACACTAGAATCACCTGGGAGAGCTTGTTAAAAGGCTGATATCCTGATGCTCACATCTAGGGGTTCTGAATCAGTAGGTCCGGAGTGGGACTCAGGTGTTTCCACTGTACATGGTTTGAACTTTGAGAAACACAAGAATAAGAGATGGGTAGGGCTTCCCTGGTGGCGCAGTAGTTGAGAGTCCGCCTGCTGATGCAGGGGACACTGGTTCGTGCCCCGGTCCGGGAAGATCCCATATGCCGCGGATGCGGCTGGGCCCGTGAGCCATGGCCGCTGGGCCTGCGCGTCTGGAGCCTGTGCTCTGCAGCGGGAGAGGCCACAACAGTGAGAGGCCCGCATACCGCAAAAAAAAAAAAAAAAAAAGATGGGTAGATGATAGAATTCAATTTAGGACAGTGAGAAAAAGTATATAAACGTAGGAAAAGCACTAGGTTGATTCCCCCAACAACAGGAGAGGAAAGATTTTAAGCAAATAAGTATTCAGCACTATCAAATGCAGCATAAAACTCAAGAGAGAGAGCTCATTAGTGGTCTTAAGTAAAAGCATGGTTGCTAGACTTCTTTGAAAAACCAGATTTAGAAAGTTGAGGAGTAAATAGGAGATGCAAAGTGTTTTTAAAAAAGTGATTTCAGGGCTTCCCTGGTGGCGCAGTGGTTGAGAGTTCCGCCTGCTGATGCAGGGGACACGGGTTCGTGCCCCGGTCCGGGAAGATCCCACGTGCCGTGGAGCGGCTTGGCCCATGAGCCATGGCCGCTGAGCCTGCGCGTCCGGAGCCTGTGCTCCGCAACGGGAGAGGCCACAACAGTGAGAGGCCTGCGTACCGCAAAAAAAAAAAAAAAAAAAGTGACTTCAATACTTTCTGAAATATGCCTCCTCTGTCCTTTACCCCACTAGACAGTTCACCAGTTAATGTGAAATTTAGAACCTTTACCTCAATTTATAATCCTTTACCCTCTACCATTTATAGTTGTCTTAAATATTTCCTCTATATTCATTGAGAGTGGCATTATATAGTGTGATAATTTTGGCTTCAATCATAAAACATAATTTAGAAAACTCAAGAAGAGAAGGAAAATCTATTGTATTTATGCACAGTTTTGTCCTTTCAGTTGTTCGTTCTTCTTTCCTGGTTTTCAAAGATTTCTCCTTTTATCATTTTTTTTTTTCTGTTTAGAGAACTTCTTTTAGTCATTCTTTTAGGGTATGTTGGCTGGCAACAAATTTTTAGTTTTCCTTCATCTAAGAATGTCTTTATTTCCCCTTCATTCTTGAAAGGTGGTTGCTGGATATAGAATTCCAGGTTGGCAGTTGTTTTCTTTCAGCACTTTAAAAATGTTGTGCAACTTCCTTCTGGCTTCCATGGTTTCTGATGAGAAGTTTGCTTTTATTCGAATTGTTTTTCCCCTATAGGTTCCATTATGATTATGGGTCTGTTTTTCCTTGTAGTTCTTCTAGTATTTACATTATGCTCTATCTGTTTTCTGGCTCCATTATCAGGTGTGTACAAATTTGAATTCTCTCATAACTTTCTGGTCCATTGAACCTTCTGTAGTAATCCTCTTTATGTTTTTTTAGCTTAAAGTCTGCTTTTATCTTGTATTAATGTAGCTATACCAGCTTTTTGTTGTTGTTGTTATACCAGCTTTTATTTGGTTGGTGTTCTTATTCTTTCTCTTTCTCTTTCTAATGTTCAGCCTTTATCTATCCTAATCTAAAGAGATGCGTTTCTTGCAAATAGTCGGATTTTTATTTTTTTGCCAGTCAGCCAGTCTGACTGGAGCTTTTAATCTATTTCTATTTATTGTAATCACAGATATATCGGGTTTTCAGTATGCTATCTTATTTTGTGCTTTTTATTTGTCTTGCCTTTTCTTTGTTTTGTTTTCCTTTCTTATCCTTTTTTGGATTATTTTTTCTTATTCCATTTGTTCTCCTCTTGTTGGGAAGTTATACACTGTATTTTCCGTTCTTTTAATGCTCTAGGAATTTTAGCATGCTTTCTTCAAGGAAGTCTGAAATTAATATCTTTCTTCTGCACTAAGACAATAAAAGGAACTTAGAATACTCTACCTATTTACTCCCTTCAAATTCATGTTATTACTGTTGTATATTTTAATTATATATTTTTGTAATCTTATAAACTATTACTATTATTGTTTAAGTAATCAATATTTGTTGATATTCACCAACATATTCAACATGTTCTTTGCTCTTTATTCCTTCTTAGTAGGAATCCTCCTTAATCCCTTTCATCTGGGATTAATTTTCTGCTGCCTGAGGTAGATCCTTGAGAATTTCCTTTAGTGAATGTCTGCTAGTGGCATGCTTTCTCAGTTTATGTTCATTTGAATATGTCATTATTTCACCTCCTTCCTTGAAAGACATTTTTTCTGGGTGTAGAATTCTAAGTTGACAGCTGTTTTCTTTCAGCACATTGAAGGTATCATTATTTTGCCTTTTGATTTTCATTGCTGTTGACAGTTCAGCTGTCATTCTATTTTTCCTCTGACTGTAATGTCATTTTTTTTCCTCTAGCTACTTTAATATTTTCATGTCATCTTTGATGTTTTTTATTTTCACTCTGATAATTCTAGGTGTGGGTTTTGTTGAATCTTGGCAAAACCACAAAGATACAAATGATAAGTTGTTTACTTTCATTTTGAAAGTTTTTAAATGTTGGATATTATAATTTAACTGTTTTATCATTATTAAGGATTTCAAATGCCACAAGTAATTTGACATTGTGAAGCATTTTTTATGACTACTTTTTTTTTCATATTGTTTTTGTACTTTAAAAAAATTGAAGTACAGTTGATATACAATACTGTGTTAGTTTTGGATGTACAGCAAAGTGATTCAGTTATATATATATATTTTTTCAGATTGTTTTCCATTATAGGTTATTAAAAGATATTGAATATAGTTCCATGTGCTATACAATAAATCTTTGTTGCTTGTTTTATATATAATAGTTTGTATCTCTTAATCCTATACTCCTAATTTATCCCTCCCCCCTTTTCCCCTTTAGTAACCATGAGTTTTCTGTGTCTGTGAGTCTGTATTCTGTTTTGTATATAGATGCATTTGTATTATTTTTTAGATTCCACATATAAGGGATAGCATACAATTTTTGTCTTTCTCTGTCTGACTTACTTAGTATGATAATCTCTAGGTCCATCCATGTTGCTGCAAATGGCAGTATTTCATTCTTTTTAATGGCTGAGTAATATTATATATATATATATATATATATGTATATATATATATGCCACATCTTCTTAAGCCAGTTGTCTGTTGGTGGGCACTTGGATTGTTTCTATGTCTTGGCTATTGTAAATAGTGCTGCCATTGGGGTGCATGTATCTTTTCGAATTAAGAGTTTTCATCTTTTCCGGATATATGCCCAGGAGTGGGATTGCTGGATCATATGGTAGCTCTATTTTTAGTTTTTAAAGGAACCTCCATACTATTTTCTATAGTGGCTGCACTAATCTACATTCCCACCAACAGTGTAGGAGGGTTCTCTTTTCTCCACACCCTCTTCAGCATTTATTATTTGTAGACTTTCAAAAATAGATTTTAAAATTAATTAAGTTTTGGCTATGTTGGGTCTTCGTTGCTGCTCACGGGCTTTCTCTAGTTGCGGCACGTGGGGGCTACTCTTCATTGCGGTGCATGGGTTTCTCTTGTTGCATAGCACGGGCTCTAGAGCACGTGGGCTTCAGTAGTTGTGGCAAGTGGGCTCAGTAGTTGTGGCTCATGGGCTCTAGAGCACAGGCTCAGTAGTTGTGGCGCAGGGGTTTACTTGCTCCACAGCATGTGGCAGCCTCCTGGACGTGGGAGACCAGTGATCGAACCCGTGTTCCCTCCATTGGCAGGCGGATTCTTAACCAGTTGCACCACTAGGGAAGTCCCTATAGATTTTTTGATGATAGCCATTCTGACTGGTGTGAGACAATACCTCATTGTGGTTTTGATTTTCATTTCATTAATAATCAGCAGTGTTCAACATCTTTTCGTATGCCTGTTGACCATCTGTATGTCTTCTTTGGAGAAATGTCTATTTAAGTCTTCCACCCATTTTTTGATTGGATTGTTTGTTTTTTTGATGTTCAGTGCATGAGTTCTTTGTTTGTTTTGGATCTTAACCCCTTGTCGGTGGCATCATTTGCAAATATTTTCTCCCATTTTGTAGGTTGTCTTTTTGTTTTGTTGATGGTTACATTTGCTGTGCAAAAGCTTTTAAGTTTGATTAGGTCCCATTTGTTTATTTTTCTGTTATTTCTTTTGCTTTGGGAGACTGATCTGAGAAAATATTGCTACAATTAATGTCAGAGAATGTTTGCCCATCTTCTGTTGTAGGAGTTTTGTGGTGTCATGTCTTATATTTAGGTCTTTAAACCATTTTGAGTTTATTTTTGTATATGGTTTGAGGGAGTGTTCTAATTTCATTGATTTACATGTAGATGTCCAGCTTTCCCAGCACCACTTGTTGAAGAGACTTTTCTCCATTGTATGTTCTTGCCTCCTTTGTCATAGATTAATTGACCGTAGGTGTGTAGGTTTATTTCTGGGCTCTCTATTTTGTTCCATTGGTGTGTGTCTGTTTTTGTGCCCTGCCATTGCTGTTTTGGTTACCTTAGCTTTGTAGTATCATTTATGACTACTTTTTGAATACAAATAAATCAACCCATGACAAGGTAGAATTTGGAAACAGTAGAGTAGAAACAAAGATGTGCCCACTGGTGCCACATTCTGATTTGTAAAGATTCACAGAAGTCCCCAGAAGAACCTTAGGATTCTGGGAAAAGTATGGTTAAAGATTGTTAGTTGATACTTAACGTTGCATATATGATTCATTTTGATTTTTTTCAAGCATTGCTTATTAATTGCAGAGAGATTAATAGGGTTAGTACTGTACTTGCTTACGCTAGGTGAAATACTCTTTTTGAGTAGAGAAAACATTTACTTTAGCCAATATATCATTCATTAAATGGCAGCTATAATATATAAGTATCATTTCTTAGATATAATGTGATATATTCTTGAAAGCCAAATATTTTAAAATTATTTTTTATTAGTTTTAACTCATTTTACTCTAATAGGAAAAGTAATGTTCAAAGGAAAAAGTTGAGAAAAGCGTGCAGAGATAACCATGGCAAACAGTTTTATCTATATTTGGGTTCATAGTGCCTTTTTTTCTTTTTGTTTCACACATGCACCTTAAGAACACGCACACAGCCAAATCAGTAGAAAAATGTTAAGTTATGGTGTATTTATTCTTTAAAATCATATAGAACAGTTTAGAAGAATGAAAGTGTTCCTGTTTACTAAGAAAGAAAACTCTCCAAGATGTATTAATTGAAAAAAACAACCCCCCCATACATACAATATAATACCATTAAGTTAAGAGAAAACAAGTAGTTATGTATTTCTATATTTAACTGTAGATATATGTATATAAATACACAGAAAAGATCTGAAAGGCTATACAGTATATCAAATCTGTGTCATAGTGATAATTTCTGAAAAGGGGTATAGGGTGGTAAAGGAAGTGGTAATGGGGACTTTTGCTTTTATCTGTGGCCTTTTTTTTTAAACAAGAATGTATTGGTATGTTACATTTGTATCTTTAATTAACAGTTTCAGTTTGAAGACAGATTATCCTTCATATTCCACTTTCTTGCCTACTTTTTCATGCTGTCTTGTGACTGTATTCCTATGTGAAATATATCCTTACAAATTCAGTTTTGTTTTTTACTCCATCATATGGCTATACCATAATTTATTTAACCAAACATCTATTTTGTTTGGCATTTAGAATGTTTCAACATTTATGTTATTAAACTAGATGATATGAAGGATATATCTTTGCATACCTTTCTAATTATCTACATAGAATAAGTTTGCTGTGTCAGAGGCTACGTTTCTAAGGCTGACAAATTGTCATTCAGAAAGCTATACTCACTTCCACTCCCCCTCAGTGGTGGGTGAAAATGTTTTTTTCCTTCTCTGGTCAACTTTGGGCATTATCTTCTTATTTTTGCTAATTTAAAAAATGTTATTTTAAAAATTTTCATTTCTTAGATTACTAGTGAGGTTGAATCTTTTTCTTTCCATGTATTTTGGCCATTAATATTCCTTTATCATTTTCCTAATTGTCTTCTCCCATTTTTTTCTTAGAGTGTTTCTTTCATTGTTGATTTGTTTGAGTGCTTCATTTATTGCACATATCAACCCTTTGTCATAAAAGTAAAAACCTTTTCTTGGTCATTTGCTTTTTAATGTTATTTATGGCCTTTTAAGAAAATGTACAGAAATATTAAATTTTTTGACTTGAATATTAAATAATTCAAGGGCCTTAGAGTTAAATAATTTCAAAAGGCACAAATAATATTAAATCAATTGAATTTTATGAATTTAAAAAATCTATTTTTTTCATTTGTTTTGAGTATTTCTTGAACACATTGGAAATGTTCATTTTTTGACCTTTGTTTAATTGCTTTTCCAATTTTTTTTTTTTTAGACTGCAGCACATAAAACCTTTTCAAATAATTAATGACTAAAGACAATTCACTAGCATAGTTTCTTAAAGAAATGTAGTGAGGCTTCCATGAGTGCTACTTTATTTGACTTTACACTAAAAACCTTATTTAAGCTTTACTGGTTTTCCTTTCAAGAATAGTAATAAGGTTTAATTTACTTTAAAACTTTTTCTAACAGTTTTTCTGCTGGTGTTAACACTTCTATAATCAGAAACAGCTAAGTTCTTATCAGGCCTATCATTGGTATAAAAATCCACTGAGAAACATACCTTCAATAGAAAATAAAGCAAGCTGAGTGGCTTTTTTTCCTCGTTTATTTAGATTTTCCTTTCTTGGCTCTTGTTAATGACTCTACAGTCTTTCAAAGCTCTTTACTTCTGGTTGGTGCTGTCACAGCTCATCAGATTTATTCTAGAGACCTGCACAGGGTGTCTGGTGAGAAAGAGGAAAGAACTATGTATGCTGCTGTGTCCTTGGCAACTTAAGGCTGAGTCAAGTAAACTAAAACAAAGTTCATTGTAGATTTTTTCTTGCAAAATTTATTTGATCTTGCTGTTCTCTGTTTCGATTTTTCCCCCTCCCTTTGTATCTCATACTTAGTTCTCTCTAAATAAATGATAGAAATTTAGGAATGCCCAGTAAACTATTGGTTAACTATTGGTTTCTTCTCATATTGCCCTTCCTTTGTCTCTGGCATATACAGTCATAGGGATTTATAGCCAGTCATTTCATTAAAGTCCACATGTTTAATACATGAAGGACAAGACTTGGAATCCAGCAACTTAGCATCAGAACTGGGACACCTGTTATTTTAAAGGCTATGTATGATTTTTTAAAAAAACTTTTCTTTTCCCTGTCTTTATTTGGGAAAGTTTGTAAACAAATAGGTTACTATTTTGTTTTATAAACACAATAAATGTAGGTTTTTAGTCTTCTGAGAAATTGGGGAAATTCAGAAGCAGAGGATTCTTTTAAAAATTTGACCCAGTGTTAATTTTTTTCTAATATTGTGGGATATTCAAAGGTTTTTGTTTTGTTTTATAAATATAGCTATATTATAAACCATTCTACCTGGCTTTAAAGGTACTTAAATACTTTTAAAGTTAACTATATAAATTAAACTTTAAATTTATATAATTTCTGAAACATTAATGAATTAGTTTTATTTAACGTAGTTTCAGATTTATGCATCATTGATTACAAATTAATGACCCATACTAGTGTGAAGTGTCGTCTTGTAGTCTAATTTAAGCATTTGTGACCATACAAACCAAGAAAGAGGGCAGCAAGCTTCCAGATGCTTAGAGTATAAAGTTGCAGGATCCCAAGGGTATAGAGGAATTCCTCTGGTCCAAAGGGAAATGCAGAGGAGGGGAAAACCTAGAATCAGAAAGGTGTAGCCAAGCATTCCTGTCTAGTGGCACCATATCCTGGCAGTGATCATTTTAACTCTTCTCTTGATAAAAATCCTTCAATTTATTTGGGTCCCCCACCACCTGCCTCTCATGGAAACAGCTTTAATTTCCAGGTGGAACTCAATGGTGACATGACATTTCCTTCACAACTTTGTAAAACATTTCTGATTATGAATAATTGATAGAACTGGCATATTAGATTTTCTTTGTTGGTAATTCAGACATAAATTGTATGAATAGGAACTTTCTTCTTAAGCTTAAAGTGAAAAATAGGTTTTAAATATAATTATCCTGGGCACTGTTAGCTGCTTCTTTGAATGGTGGTTTATTTTATATCGTGTCTGCGCGCACAAGTGTATGGTTTAGCTTTTAATTAAAATTTTAAGGGAGTGGGTTTTAAAATCTAAACTTTTGATCTTTAAAAAAAATGTAATTAGTCATTTTATATTGTAGTCTTATTTTCTCCTATGTAACATTTTCCTTTGGAACTATTTAAAAGTTAGTCTTTTTAAAGTTTTATTGAAGTATAGTTGATTTATAATGTGTTAATTTCTGCTATACAGCAAAGTGGCTCAGTTATACATATATATATTCTTTTTCAGAGTTAGTCTTTTGAGAAATATTTCAAAGTTTCCATGTGCAAACAAGAAATAGCTCTGCTCCCCACCGCCATCTCATTCTCATTTTTTTAAAAAACAAAACCAGAAATTATGGTTGCTTTTGCTCTTTGTTTGGGTAACCAGAGGAGTATGTGGTTTCTATAACTTGTGCTTCACCTCTTTAAATTTTAAAATTAAGATTTTATAGTTTTTCGGACATACCTTTACCAAATTTTTCCCTCTTTTTATATGACTGTGTGTGTTCAGTAAACACCACATAAAGCAGCACTTTTCCTCTCTCTCTGTTATAGTGGGTCAAAAGTAGCAGAGGTACATAAAATTAAGGCTGTAAAAAGTTCAAGGTGTATCAGTCCCATCCGAAAGGTTCTGAATAAAAATTCGAGTATTTGTTTAGATATTTGCCCTTAATGTAGCTCAAAATAAAATACAGACTAATAATGCTTAGTATATTTAGTACTTTTCCTGTTTGGTATAAAAGAAATAGGTAGAAATGCTATCAACCCAAATTATTCACTAAAAAGCCAAGAAATTTTCAACAGCTGATATTTTCTTTTTCATACGTACAGCTTGGAACAAATGTTTTGCTTGTGCAAATGAGACAGCTATTATGATGCAAAGAAGTATCTTGAAGAAAAAAACAAATGTCCTTTTTCTGTTTTCAGCTAAATACTGCAGTAATTGCAAGCAGAGCCTGAAGCTTCTTTCTTGTTTCGGTTCTGTGATATATTTTAACAAGTTCTCTTGAGACTATTAAAGTGTCTTGGTTTTTAGGACATGTGGTCCAGCGGGAATAACTTTGTCTACATACGCAGTGAGTTGGCAGTTAGATTTTTGCATGTCTTCTCATTTGTTTCCAGATTCTCTGACCCAGGGTAACCTTTGGTTCTTTTCTGAAGGCAGGAGTGAAGGAAGTTTGAGCAGGTGACTGATGATCACTGTCTATACAGCCCACAGACAATATGCGAATTACTTTAGCAGCCCTCTTAATCTCCCCCCCCCCAGCAACCAACAAATGCAAATAGTTTCATCCCATTTGCTAGAAATTCAGGCTTGCTCCGGCAACATGGGCTTTGTTGTTAACTCACTTTCTTCAGAAAGGCAGTTTTATTCCTGGTAGAGGAGAAAGGCTATCAAATGGAACCTAAATCACCCTTGTGGTAAATACAGCAACAGTTTGGTTCTCTGGAATATTTCTAAAGGTAGGAATTACCCCAAAAGTTTCTTTCTATTGCAGTTGAAGTTTGGTTAAAGAAATTCATTGTCTGCTTTGTTAGCTTTTGTATATTAAATATCCCAGTCATTTCTGTTATCTAAAAAAAAAAATCCTCTATTTTGTTCTAAATATTACGTGCTGAAATTGTTGGCACTATTATTTGATGAGTCACTTCTAAAAACTGTTTTACAGTACAAGGGAAAAGTCAGATTTTGGTTATTTCCACCATAAAAATGAATTAAAATAAGAAAGGAACAACCCTATTGTAAGTCAAACTTGATCACTTAAATCTCCAGTTTATAATCAAACGTTGCCAAGTGTTTTTCTATAGCTTTGAGGAATACAACATGATTTTTCACTGGTATTACGTGAGACTTATTAAAAGGACTTTTATGATATAGAAATGTGGATAACATATTTTACTAATTATTGTGTCAATACATTTAATGTGTTTTGTGGAAATTATAGTGGTGACTGCTATATTTTTTTTTAGCATAATGGAAGTCACTCTATAGAAGTCATTCCATAAGAAAAAAGACGTTATGGTTTAAAAATTGAGTGACTTTTAAAAGCTCAGTCTTGATAAACCATAATGGAATAGAATATGAAAAAGAATACATATATATATAACTGAATCACTTTGCTGTATACCTGAAACTAACACAACATCGTAAATCAACTATACTTCAATAAAATAAAGAAAAAAGAAAAGCTAGTCTTGTTAGGTGAATTGTGAATTGACCTGAAACAACTGAAGTTGCTTCTTTTTGTGTGAACTTTCCTCTCAAAATATTAAAGATTTTGGAAACTGTCATCTTCTTTAGTAATGTCATTTTAACCAAAATCTTGGTTTCTCATGAACTGAGCCAGATATGAGTAGTAATTGTGAAATAAAATGATCTTCACGGGAAGCACCCCCAGTGAAGCTGACAGGAGTGGTTTACAAAGCATCTATGATCCGAAAGTAGAAAACAAGTATATTTTTAAAACAACACTCTTAAAGCCCTTCTAAATTCTAATTGTAATTTGTAGCTTGTTCTTGCATTTTTATGATTTCCTTTCTAGACTAAATACATATGAGAAATAATTATATAACAGGGTAGAAAAATAATGTAAATTCTACTAAATTAGATTTTCTTTCTTTTTTTTCTTCCCCCCACCCCCCGTACGCGGGCCTCTCACTGTTGTGGCCTCTCCTGTTGCGGAGCACAGGCTCCGGACGCGCAGGCTCAGCGGCCATGGCTCACGGGCCCAGCCGCTCCACGGCATGTGGGATCTTCCCGGACCGGGGCACGAACCTGTGTCCCCTGCATCGGCAGGTGGACTCTCAACCGCTGCGCCACCAGGGAAGCCCCAATTTTCTTGTTTTAATTTTGTATGTATGCCAAGGGTAAAAGGCCTTGTCACTTAGGTATGGAGATAAATAACTGGACTTTTGTAATTTGTTTAAGTTAGAGAGCTATCCTTTCAATTTTGTTTGGAAAAATTTTCCCAGTAACATTTTTACAAGTTTTAAATCACCTTAAGATAGAATATTCTATGCAGGTTAACGTATGTTTTATAAGGTATATGTATGAAGAATTTCTTCTTTCTTCTTTAATCTGTTTACCTTAGATCTCCAAGCCCTGTTTTGAAACGGGGGAAGGAGTGACTCAAAGCTGCAGATCCTTTCAGTATATTTGGTTTTGGTTTACTTGTCCAGACATAATTTTTGAAGGCTACTGGAAGAGACATAGCAGCACTTTCCAAATGGAGACGCTCTATCAGACCCCAAAAGCAAGTTCTTTTAAATGAGATCTTTATTTTTCCGAGTGAATGATTTATTTCTTTTTATGTGAAAGTTACCTTCTATTATATGTTTAAGGTGTTTTTAATACTGTAAAACTGTGGTTCTTGGTGATGAGAGAAATCTACATGGTTCATGAAGGAGAATCAGGAGGGGCAGTGGAGGAGCTAAGGGTTTGTTCACACTACTGGACTCTCACCACGCCAACCAAACCACCTCTGCTTGGTCAATGAGCAGGGAACTGGGCAGAGCCCTCAGGTCAGAATAGATAACTGGCTGCAAGGCCCAACAAGGGTTAAATTCGAAAAGACAGGTCCTGTCTCCATAAAAACCAGGATAACTACCACTAAAAATTAGAGATCTTGTTTTCCTTTGTAACTTTTTTTCCCTTGTAGTGTTGAGTGGTAAAACAAATAAACCTTTTAAAGTGAACAAGGGGTGAGGGTCAAAAAAGGACTTCTGTGTTTGTTTTGGGCAAGTAAGAGATAGAGTAAAAAAGTGGTATGGTAGAGAAGTCTTTAAGTAATGATAAAAGGAAGAATGGTAAGCAGAGACCTGTGGGAGGCAGGATTGAGGTGTGGGAAGGTATCTGACCAGGACAGAGAGTGCCCCTGCTACTATGAATGGTAGGCCCCATATGTCTCTGATGGTCAACTGCTTGGGCAGTAGAGATGCTTTTATGACTATGTTCTGCTGAGTAAGCTTCTCTGAAAGATTTCTGCCTTGCTAATGAGGGGATCTGCTCTTTAATTCTGAAACTGCTGGAGACTGAGCTGTAGATTCTAAAGGTCTCTATAGGTATGCAGTGAACCTGTGTAGGTTTTTCTAATGTTATTTTTAGTGGATACATATATGCTAGTCTAAAAGTTGTATGGCTTTTTATCAAAACAGAATATTATAATGCTTATGTTGAATAATTGTTTTCTCTAGAGACATCTAAATATTTAGAGTGACTGGTTATATTCTTATTCAAAAAGTGGCTAGGTTGTTTATCTTTGTTGGGGCATTTTATATTTTTAATGAAAAAATTGGTATTTATTGTAGAACATTTAGAAAACAAAGATAAGTGATGAGTAAAATCTAAAAATTGTTTATATTCCTGCCATCTGGATATAATCACTGATAATATTTTTGGTGTATAAACATTAGGAAACTTTAATTAAAAAATCAGTAATGTTCATTTCCAAGAGTCATTGAGACCGACTGAGGACAGCATATGTTGTATTCTGTTCCATGTATACAGAATTGTATTGGTTTGGTCCCATCTACTTAAGTAGTCTTACTCTGTTATTCTAGTAATTAATAGATAAATATAAAATGTGTTATGATTGTAAATATTTGAATTAGAGAAAATCCACAAGAAAATTTAAAGAGTAAAGAAAGACTATCAGAAGATGCTCCAATATTTGATGCAGTTTTTTTCCTTAAGGGTTTATATTCAGCCAAGAGAATTGAAAAAACTGAAGCACCTAAAACACTGGATTATTAAGGGCATGTTGATAGTTTGTTTTCAGTATTACTTTAAATATTTTTCTTTGTTGTTTACATGTAAGCTTCCTCAGATTTGAACCTGAAAAAATGTTTAAGCCAACCACTTAATTCTGCATTTTGTTCATTAAGTTTATAGAAAATATTTTAATTAAAAGACCGTGTCTTTTCATTTTTTCCCTCACTAATTAAAAATAGTACCCGGTTTAAGCAGAGAGCGTGGGCTTTGGGGTGAGATAGACCTGAATTTGAATCCCATTTCTACCACTTCTAGACTAGATGTGTGATACTGGATTGGATGTTACTTACCTCGCTGAGCCTCTATTTCTTTATATGTAAAATCGAGAGAATAATACTTGCTTTACAAAATTGTAAACACAAATTTTAATAATATATGTGAAGTCTCTGGCTCATTTGAAGTATACAAATTTCTCTTCCCTTTTCTCCCCCAGTGTGTTTTTTTAAATGAGGTGAAATTCACATAATATAAAATTAACCATTTAAAAATGCACAAATTCAGAAACACTTATTAGTACATTCACAGTGTTGTGCAACTACCACCTTTGTCTAGTTCCAGAACATTTTCATCACCCTAGAAGGAAACCCCATACCCATCAAGCAGTTGCTCCCCACTCCCTCTTCCCCCTTGCCCCTGGTTATCACCAATCTCTATTCTGTTCCTATGGATTTACCTGTTCCAGATATTTCATGTAAATAGGATCATGTAGTATGTGATTTTGTGTCTGGCTTCTTTCATTTAGCATAATGTCTTCAAAGTTCATCCATGTCATAGCATGTATCGGTTATTCCTTTTCATGGTTGAATAGTATTCCATTGTATGTATATACCACACATTTGTTTACCCATTTATCTATTGATGGACATTTGGGCTGTTTCCACCTTTTGGCTACTTTTAATAGTGCTGCTATGAACATGCCCATACATGTACTTGTTTGAGTCCTTGTTTAACTTTTTCTTGGACCACCAGACTGTTTTCCACAGAGCTGCACAACTTTACATTCCCACCAGCAGTGTATGAGGGTTTCAATTTCTCCATATCCTTGCCAACACTTGTTATTTTCCTTTTTTTAAAATTATAGCCATCTTAGTGGGTGTGAAGTGGTACCTCACTGTGGTTTTGATTTGCAGTCCTTCCTTCATTTTTGAATGGAATGTATTCTAGAAGTTGATTTTTAAGTTGGTTGATTAGTATTTGAAGCGTATTTTTCCAAGAAATCTGTAATGTTGTGATCAAGCTGTGGTCATCTATTTAATGCATAAACTACCTGAATTGTCTCTATAATAATATAAGATCAGAGACAAAACTTGAATATTAAACATTTATTCATTTAACAAGCATTTATTGGATGCCCATTATGTGGCAGATGTTGGAGATATAACCAGATGTTGGAGATATAACAGTGGAACCCTAGACCAGATGTTGGAGATATAACAATGGAACTTACATGGTTCCTTCCCCTAAAGGAGCTCACAGTGTGTCTAGACAGATAGATGTGTAAGTAAAGATAAGATGCTGTAAGATCTGTGCCAGTAGAGATAAATGCCGTATGTGTGGTATATGACCATTAAGATCCTACAGTTTGCCTCGGAGCTTAGTGCTAGAGTTTTACAGAGCTGGTAATTGAGCAGAATTTCAAATAATGCATGGTAGTTTAGCTAGTGACAAGGGAGGGAAGACTTTTCTTGGGTCAGCCTCTGCAAAGGCAGTAAAGGTCAGAATGTTTGGGGATCTGAAGCAGATGATTATGGCTGAATCTATAATGATAGATGGGGAAGAGATGAGATGAGGCTGTGAAGATATCTAGAGGGCCTTGGATACCAGGCCAAGGAGTTCAGATTTTAGCATATGGGTAATGTGGCATCACTGAAGATGTTTAAGTGGAAAAGTGACATACAATTTGTATTTTAGAAAGGTCATGCTGATGTACTATAGAGTATGTATTGGAAAGGGCAGCTGGGAATGCCAATTAAGAAGCTAGTATTGTAGCTTATGTGAGAAGTCATGAGGTCTTGGACCAAGTCATTGACAGGCATAAAGAAGAACACAACTAGGAAGTACTTAAAGGAGGTAGGCTTGGTTAGACATGTGAAGGGAGGAAGAGTACAAAGATGACTTCAAGATTTCTGACTTCTGGTAATTTGGTGAAAAAAAGGTAATGGCATTCATCAAGATAGAGCATATAGGATAAGCGTGATGATTCTCCTTTTGGACATGTTGAGTTTGAGATGCCTATTTAGATTATCTGTTAGCTATTGAAAACACAGCTCTGGAACTTGAGACAGGCCTGTTGGGGATGTGGTGGGGGGAGGTAGGCACGTGAATGCTTGAATGAGCAAGAGAACAATTTGGGAATCATTATTATGTGTAGGCAGTAGCTGAAATCAAGGGTGTGAACCAAAGTGCTCAAAACTGAGATGAGGGTGGGGAGAAGATAGCTAATCCTGGGGGACACCATAGGAAAAGTGACAGAGGTACAAGGAGAACAAGGAGGGAGTGGCCATGTGAAATCCAAGAAAGAATTTTAAAAAGAAGTGTTTAGTGCTTGCTGGAAGTCAAATAAGATCAGGAAGAAGCATCATTGTCAGTGGCTGTTAGGAGGTTATGGGTGATGTAAGCACACAGATTCCCTAAAAAGAGGTGCCTGAAGTGTGCTTGCAGAGGGTTGAAAAATGAGAAAATGACAATAATAGTGACCATGAGCTAGTCTTTCAGGAAGTTTGGTTATAAAAGAAGTGAAGGTATTAGCTGTAGATAATGTAGATAAATAGGAGTTCCTTCTTTGGAGGAAACTTCTTTCTTCCATTTGTTAGGCATTGACAGCAGTGTTTCCCTATTATCCAACCCATTGATGGAAGAAGGCAAGGAGCACCCTTAGAATCTGGGAAGGGAGAGTGAGAATAGAGACAAGGATGGTGATGGTGTTGATAATAACAGCTAACATTTATTGAGTGTATACCATGTGCCACGTACAGATTTCAGTTAATTTGCCCAAGCTGTTATTTCTCATAGATATTATGTGGTAAAGCTGGATTTGAATGTAATTAATCTGGAGCCAGTGTCTCTGCACTAGATAGTAAGAAGCAGGGGAGAGAATAGGTGTAAAGAGTGGCTCGTACCAGAGTTCCATGTCCATCTGATCTCTACCCTGCTTCTTCCGAGAAAATTCATAGTCCTCAGCTAGTTCCTGCCTTCCAAAACGCCCGCTGTGATAAGTGTCAGGAACATGCTTCCTTGTTTCCTTTTCCACTAGTAACTACCCCTTGTGGTTTCCTTCAAGAGTTTTTCTTAGCTTATTTGAGGTTTTCTAAAAGGATTTTTTATTGCAAAAAATAAGGAAATAAGTGCATTTAAAAGACTGTCAGTATGCTTATGAAAAGGTGAAGTCACTCTTATGTGACAATAATAGTCCTTCAAAAAAAACTATTCAAAAAGCTAGTTTCCGAGGTAAAGCAAACTCTGTCCGTTATGAACGTTTGATTCCTAAAGCAAGATTTCTGGGATAGGATTGTGGCTTCTCTGGTACAGGTGTGGGGAGAGGAGAGAAGAAATAGGGTAGTGTCTGAAGATACCAGTCCAGGAGGCCAGTGCTATGGTGTGGGATGGCAGCAGGAATGAAGGAACGAAGTTCATAGGGTTTACACTTGATTCTACCTCCCCTTGGCTTTTATTGCTGCCCGTGACCCATCAGTTTGTGGCAACATGGGCTCTATGGAACAGGGAGCAAAGTTCCAGGTAGGGGCATTGGGTACCTTGACTGAGTTTCTATGAATGCCAGGCCTCCAGGTTGGATAGTTTAGGTGTAACCATCTCTATTGATATCTCCATGTTTTTCATAATTGAGGCTTGTGTTGCTTCTTTGGTTTTATAGTTACCAGTATGAAAGATCCTTAGAATAATGACAGTTTCATTGTACATGCATTTTTAAAATAAGGAAGATGACTTGCAAAGAATTCCTCAGTCTGAAAAAGTTTCCAAAGTCAAATGTTTACAGTGACAGATTTTTTACTCAATTTTGTTTTTTCCAAACCGTATTTTACTTTTCTATTTTTGGCTATCATATTTTGATTTTGTCTATTTCTAGCCTCAAATTCAAGGCATCTGTTTTTACAGTAGTTTCTGCCCTTGTTGTCATATGGTTATATATATAGCATTCAATCTGTTTGAGGAGAAGGAAATCATAAATCTGTCTTCTTAAGGAGATAGGAATTATATATATATACACACACACACACAAATATACATATAAAATATGAACTGTATGACTGGGACCATATTTATTTCTTCTGGATTTCCTAAATTGCCTAGATTGGTAAAAAGAACACACTAGGTATTAAGTAAATGGTGGATGGAAAAATCTGGAGAACAGTAAGCAGCCATACCTCTATCATGTCTTTTTAGATCAAAAGCAAGATACATATAAATTTATATCTCTAATCCATTTTAGTTCCTCTTCAAGTCAGCCATGTGTAAGCCAAACCAGCACATGTATAACAGTAACTGGAAATAGGGGTTGCTGTTCATTTCTAAGTGTATTTCCTTTTCTATGGTAATTGTATGTGCTACTCTCTTTTCATAGCTCAGAGAATGCAAGCAGTATCTTTCAATAATAAAGCATCTTCATGTGTCAACAGAAACATACATTTAATGAGTACTGTTTGGCAATAAATACTAAATAAGGTTAAATCTCCAGGCATGAAACGTTTTACCAGCATGTTTTTGTCTGTACTTGTTAATGTTTTCTCCTTATAAGTATGCCTCCACATCTGATTTTAAAAAAACTCAAGACTTCCTCTGTCAGAGAGCACCTAGCAACTAGTGAATTATCATAGGAGTTCACAGGGTTGTCTTTTGGACCTTCTTCTTCTTTTTTAAAACACATGCACTTTGACTCAGGGGAGTGAATTTAATAGGCTTTTTTGTTAGAGGACAGAAAGCAAGGTGGCATATTAGAAAAAGCATGCACTTAGGAGATAAAAGTCTCTTAGCCAAATGGGTGATCTTGGCAAAGTTACCTAATCGCACAGAGCCTAAGTTTCCTCAGGTATAAAGTGGGGAATAATACCTACCTCATAGGACATTTGGGAGGATTACATGCAATAACAGATATTGAAGCACTTAGCATGTAACGGGTAGCCAGTACATGTTGGCGTCTACCTCCTTTCTTTCTTCAGTTCCCCCTGTTCCAGGCTTCCAGGGCTACTCTTGACTTTATTTCCTGCCTTCTGATTGTTTCCCAAGATTTATTCATTTCTTTTGCATTTTCATAATTGAGTAACTTCATATCTCTTGGACATTTTTCTTACCCAAACATTGTCTGTTCTACCTGAAGATAAACTGAGGAACCAGGTATCTTTTGTGTTAGGTGTTCACATAAAACTTTTATTAAAGATGATTAGCACATCCTTCTGTATATTTTACATACTTTTTTCAAAGAGGTTTTTACTCACTTTGTAACCACTATGAACACATGGTTGTAGTGCTATATATAATTTTCACCTTATCTTTTAAACAAATCTATTTTCTTTTTCAATAGTTTAATTAATACTGAATAGAGTTTTAGCATGGTGTGTGTATGTTATATGATTGCTCTTTGGAGGAGAGATAGAAATACATGTATAATATATATAGTTTAATTTTGCTGTTCAGTGTATTGAATGATTACTCATTCCTCTTTAAAGTAGTTTAAAAAGTATTTTGTTCTAGATGCTGGGGATATGGCAGTGGATCAAATTGAGTCTTTGCCGTTGAAAAGCTTGCTTTCTAAAGTGAAAAATTTTTAATTTTTTATAATGCATTTTTCTTACTTTGGTCATACATATATATATACCATGCATCAAGGAGTTTTATTGTAATAGAATATTATATTTGGGGGGAATATTTGAAGCTATGGCTCAAATATTTTGTGTCCCAAGATTTATTAATATCAAATGTCAAATTTTTTAGATCAAATAGTGATTTCATTACATTTGCCATGTTCCACAAAGTAATATTTTATTACAATTCTTTATATAAAATATACTTGTTTTGGAGGTCTAACATTGGCTTGCAGGTTGAAAATATTTTTCATTCATTTAGTAAACATTTTTTGAGGACCTCCTATACGCCTAGGTTCTGTCTTAAACTAACTTAGTACAGGAATTTAAACTCAGGTCCAGAGCGCAATCTATTTCCTTTTCTTCATGCCATATATTAAAAGGTGGGGACAAGAGAATGAGGATTTATTTGGATTTAGTTACTGGGAAGGGGACATTACCTTGGAAAGAATTCTTTTTGAATGGTTGGGGGAAGAAAAGCTTATTATAGGAGACTAAGGAAGCCCAGAATAATAAGGAAACTGAAGTATGAAGTATAGGCGATTCTTCTTTGTATCTTGGTAGTGAGTAGAAGGAAGATTCATGCAAGGGCTTGAAAGTACCAAAAACTAGGGAAGGAGACTTCAAAATAAGGGATATATGAGGGTTGTAAGAGAGAGCAAGGAGTTGGGGATCAAGTGATTAAATACCATGAAGAGAGGAGATAATTGAAACTGTAATGTTCCAGAGGAACCAGAGAAGATAGTTATTAGGACAAAAGTGAAAGGGGATTTGGCTTAGAAGAGTAGGGAGAAAACTTCATTTGATATAACAGGAAGAGATGAGAATGAATGAAAATAAAAGTATTTTAAGATGGAGGAATGGGATGGTTATGATCACTCCCAAAAGATAGCCTTTAATCTTCTCATAAAGTACAGTAGGGTCATTTGCTGACTGGAATGGGGTGAGAGGGAGAGGGGAGCTTAAAAAGGGGAAAATGTTCTGCCATTGAAACATACTTGGAAATCAGTGAGTTGCAGCAGTGACACCCCAGTTGAGGTTAGCATGGATGTTACAGTGATCTACAGTATCCCAATGTTCTGTAGCAGGAGTTGGCAAACTACAACCTGAGGGCCACATTTAGCCCATGTAGCCTGTGAGCTAGGAATAGTTTTTATATTCATAAAGGGTTTAAAAAAAGAGAAAGACAAAGAAGATTGTATGACAGAGACCATATGTGACCTTCAAAGCCTAAAATATTTACTCTCTGGCCCCTTAAGGAGAGAACTGACCCTTGCTCAGGACCAGAGAGAGCAAATGATAGTGTGACTCAGTGGTTGGAGCTGACATGTTGGACATGATCGAAGATCAGGGGGTGATAACGTAAGGGATACTAGTTATGAGGGTTTTGGTGGAGGTGGACAGTTGGGTGCAGGTTGATAAGGGGGTAAAGTAAAGCCAGAAGGAAGCTAACAGATTGGATGAAAATGGAGAGGGCTTGTGGCTAGATCTCACAATGAGAATGAAAAGCATGATCAGTTGGTATAAAGCAAAGATGACAGGTAAGGAAGTTGGAGGTGGAGAAGGGAAGCACAGTTGGTTATCTTGGAGGTAGAAGAGCTTCACAAATTGTCTATTGATGAGATCGGGATGATGGAGCATCAGAAGTATGATATTTAAATTCCTGAAGATGATAACAGGGAGACTCTGTAAGAAGAAATAATGTGAATTAGGTTACTAGAGTTATTTGAAGAAAGTGGAAGTGGGTATGGAGTATGAGGTAGATGATGGTAAAGAGTTAAACAAAGGCTGGTGTATGTAGGTAAATTACTATAAATAAGGGGAGGGGGAAAGTGATGGTGGCAGTTAAGTGGTCTTCCATTTGCCCTGGCAGCTGTTCCATTCTCTTGACTAGGTAATTGATAGAGGTAGATAAAAAGGCTGCAGGGAAGATGTGGGAGGTCATAGGAGGTCACATTTACACATAGTCTTTGAGGATGGGAGAAGCAAGGTGGTAGATTCATTTCAAGTTGTAAAATGAAGCCCTCAAAATAAAAGTAGTTGATTTTTTTTTTGCACAGATGTACAAATGTGTTACTTATACAGCTCTTCCTGTAAAGACTTTTTGACGTTAGTACTATTTACTATAAAGTAAAGTTCATTTTTTTGTACTAATGAAATTATTAAGGGATTAATACTAAAAATCTCTCTCTTTACTTAACTATGAATATATACAAGAGTAACCTGGCAGGTAATCTTCATTTGGAATATTAAAACTGTCTTGATTGGGCTACAAATAACTAATAGATACAAATCACTTGGGCATGATAGTGGTCCTTCCATGACAATGTTAATGTAGAGTCTATATTATAGCTTATGAAGCTTTACTATTAAACATACATATAGGAACATAATGTATTTTAGCCACTAAAAAAAAAAAAAAAAAAAAAAAAATCTAGTTAGGGGGATTCCCCTGGCGTTTAAAAGATGAAGCAGGAGCCGTTGGTAGCTGCTTTGTTATGTTTTTCTATATTGGTGGCCAAAATGATTCCTGTATTTATGGCATAATTTTCTGAAGGAAAAACTCTTTTCTGTGCCAAGGACTAAAAATATGAGAAGCAGACAAAAGGTAAATTGACAGAAATTTTCACTGTACTAATTAAGTGGGAAGTTACTGGTTCTTATTATAAAAGCCTCTTTATTTTTTCTGGAGAATCAGACTATATCCTGATAATCTGAAATCTTAAATACCAAAAACGTCATTTTAAATGGTACCTTTATTTTAAGTGGTTTTCAATGAATGACCTTTGGAATATTTTTAAAGATTGAGTTAAATTTCTTTTGAATCATAAGAAGAAAATACCTTAATTATGTCATTTATTTTAATTGTATTTTTGTGTTGTGTGTTTTTTCCCTCAGTTCCTGTTACAAAGAATATAGCAAAAACACAGCCTTCTCCTTCCAAAGCAACCCAGCGTTCAATGCAGTCTCTACAGAAAACTGCTGTAATATTACCAACACAGCAGATCAGGAAATCAGGTCGTACTAAACCACCTGCACATACTTCAGTCCCCAAGAAGGGGAGTTCTGTTAAAAATATCACACCAAGGAAAAAAGGCCCAAACTCAGGAAGAAAGGTTAGTTGTATCTCCTACTAATTTGCATTACAGGTCTCTGTAGTGCCTTATTATTAAACACACAGTTTAGGACTTACTAAGAGTGTTATGATGCCTTTTAGGAATGTACCAAGAGTGTATAAGGCTTTTTACAAGGTGGAGCGGGGAGGGGAACGGAAAGATTGGGAGTTTGGGACTAGCAGATGTAAACTATATATAGGATGGATAAACAACAAGGACCTACTATATAGCACAGGGAGCTATATTCAATATCCTTAAACCATAATGGAAAGAAATATGAAAAAGGATATATAGCTGAGTCACTTTGCTATACAGCAGAAATTAAACACAACATTGTCAATCAACTATACCTAATTAAAATTAAAAAATAAGTATATAAGGCTTTTTAAGGCCTGTGTAACAATCAAGATTGTTATTTCTTTTCTTGGATAAATTTAAAACTAAATAGTGTTCGACCTCTTCAAAACCACATTGAAAATACTGCATGGGTGTATTTATGTTCGAGCCAGTTTATTTAAAACTCAGTATATTTTAAAAATCAATGTGAAGTGAATTTTACTGTACATAGATTATACCTCAGTAAAATGGGGGTGAGGGGGAAATCAGTGTGATAAATTCAGTGATGCTAAAGTCACATCCTACCTAACTGACTCTCCCCCAAAGAAAACAACTCTAATACCTGGAAGTAATAGAAAAAGCAGCTACCCGAAGACACTGGAGAATGAATGGAAGCAGACAGACTGTGGTTGGGGGGAATACACATAGGAGGAGGGGTGTTATACGAAATGCTATATTCAGCAAACATACTCTTCAAGAATGAAGAACTAAGGACATTTTCAGGTAAAAGCATACAAAAAATTCATCACTGGCAGACAAACACTATAAGAAATGCTGAAGGAAGTTATCTCCAGGTAAAAATACTAATGACTTTCTTTTTGCTTTTTTCCTCTTAATTTCCTTATAAAAATAGGACTATTTAAAGCAATAATTATAATACAATACAGTCTTGTGGGGTTTATAACATACATAGATATAATACATAAAAAATTATAGTATAAAGGCTTAGGGGTTGGGGATATGGATTTGTAGCATTGCAAGGTTTCAACATTTTCTGTTAAGTAGTACAATATTAACTTTGTGTGGATTGTACATTGAAACTCCCAGAGCATATTGTAAAAATACAAATGCAAAGAAATATAGCTAAAAAGCCAATAGGAAAATTAAAATAGAATTCTAAGGACTATTCAGGTAATCAACAACAACAAAAAAGAGGAAAGTAAGACAGAGGAACAAAACACAGAGGAAACAAACAGAAAACAAATAATAAGTGGTAGACCCAGACCCAAACTTATTAATAATTACTTTAAAAATTAGTAAACTAAACTTTTCAATTAGAAGACAGAGATTATCAAAATGGATTTTTTAAAAGATCTAAATACATCCTGTCTACAAGAAATACGCTCTAAATATAAAGACATAGAATCTCTCTAGATCTGTTAGAACTGAGTTAAATTTCAGCAGTATTACCTTAAACATTTCTGAGTTCAGCCACCTGATATCAATATATATAACGTTTCTATTTTGTTACAACTAATGTTTGCAGTACGGAGCAAAATGACAATACCATTTTGATTTTAAAAACTTACATTGGTATTTTATTTTAAAAGGCATTCAAAATTTATAAAATAAAAATCAAAAGTCAGGGCTTCCCTGGTGGCGCAGTGGTGGCCTGCCGATGCAGGGGACATGGGTTCGTGCCCCGGTCCGGGAAGATCCCACATGCTGCGGAGCGGCTGGGCCCGTGAGCCATGGCCGCTGAGCCTGCGCGTCTGGAGCCTGTGCTCCACAATGGGAGAGGCCACAACGGTGAGAGGCCCGTGTACTGCAGAAAAGAAAAAAAGAAATCAAAAGTCAATAAAACTGAATATTTTTCAAATATAAAATCATAAATAATTGAAAAAATCAAATAAGCACATTATTCTAATGTAAATTCTTAGAAGATGAAATTTTTTAAATTAAAAATAAATTATAAGGGGACTTCCCTGGTGGCGCAGTGGTTAAGTCTCCACACTCCCAGTGCAGGGGGCCTGGGTTCAATCCCTGGTCAGGGAACTAGATCCCACATGCATGCCGCAACTAAGAGTTCGCATGCCACAACTAAGGAGCCCTCGAGCCGCAACTAAAGGAGTCCACCTGCTGCAACTAAGGAGCTGGAAAGCCACAACTAAGGAGCCCTCCTGCCACAACTAAGACCCAGTGCAACCAAATAAATAGATATTTTTTAAAAATAAATTGTATAAACTTAAGGAAAGTTAATGAAATTTAAAGGCAAATCATTTATTTTAAATGCATTTTAAAAATTAAAATGTATCAAGGGTGTCATTGATGCATATATTTAGTACATATTTTCCAGTTGCTGAAAAAGTCTTTCTGATTAGCTGGTATATGGTCAAGATATGATAACTCCAAAAAGTTTCTCTTCATTCTTTTACTTTCAAATAATTCCAATGCTGGTTTGACAATTTTGAAGAGATCTTTTTGAAAATATTGTTGTATGGTGGTGAGGAGGGGCAAGGGAAAGATAATGTAATTTTTTTGATAATAAACTTTTTTGTTGCAAAGGAAGCATTTCAATCCACCTTCATCTTTTTTGGCTTCATTATTTCATCATAAAAAGATGAAGATTCAACTCTTTGAACTAGAGTAAGAATTGTTTTTGCTGTACTCTCCTTTGTCAATTATTTTCTTCCCTTCCTTAAGCATTCTAGAAGTATGGAAGTGTGGAAGCACATTTTCCAAATAAATGTATTCAATTTACATTGTTAGTGCAAACACACTATTTTGGTATGTCTTAAGTCAAAGGATTTAGATTTTAGATTTTTAAAATACTGAAAGAACGAGAATATATTGACACAATAATTGTAATTTAGTATTTTCAAAATAATTTACTAAGATACTGTGAACCCAAATGACAGTCACTAATTTAAACAAATAAAGAAAAATCCAACAACACTGTTTGTGTTTTTCTCCTTTTTCCCTGCCTTTTAAATATCTTCTATTATTACCTTTTCTAGGCACAAGATCCCCTTCTCTGATACTGAAGAGTTGTGTTAGAAGATAGCTCCTAGAAAACCCCAAGAGTTGATATAAAATAAACAAAACACTAGTGATGTTAATAATACCCATGAGACATTTGGTTCTTACATACAATAGGCATAATTTTGTATGGACTTTAGCAAGCCACTGACAATTTTGTCATAATTATCGTATGTAATATGGAGAATTGCAGGCTAGATATGGTAAAAACCCAGATGAGTGACTGCTTTCTGAAGACAAACTTTGTCCTCTGCCTTGTTGAGGTCCCCCACCCTCATCTGATGAATTGCTGGATTAGATTTCCAAACTACTTCAGCAGTGTAAAAAACTTACTGGGAACCTCAAAAATAAAACAAGTTTTACAGAGTGAATTATTTTGGCTAAAGTGTGACTAGTTGGAACAGGGGGTAGCATTGGGAATCCCAGCCTCTTGGTCTCTTCCTCTCCTACCTGACCAGCTTATGGGCCCCTCTTAGGAGCACAGTTTGAAAAGTACTGCAGTTTGTGACACAGGGATTTCCAACCCAGAGGACTTCAGACAACTGATCATTTGTGAACCAGTGATGCCAATAATTTTATGACCTCCTTATCTAGGAATATTTTTTTTTTAATAGGAAAAACGTATTCCTGTTGTATGTTCCACATCTTCAGCTTCTGTCAGTATGCTGGCCAGAGGACGTGGTGGTGTTTTATATGATAAGGATACTGTTCCTGGATCATCTAAAATAGTGATGTCTACAGGTAAATTAATATTTTTAAAAGAGCGTAAAATTAGTTATCTTTTGTTGTATTATTTTCAGTGTCTTTGAAGTCCTGGAAATAAAATAAGAGGGAAAAAAGATGATAGTAAACATTTCTTATAGCATTTTTCATATTAAAATATTTTGAAATTCTGATTGTTCATTTTGATGTCAAGGAAAAACAGTCTGTTTAAATACATAAGTCACTTGAAAATTCAACACCCTTAAGATATCCCTCTTGGTAAGATTTATAAAATTTACATTATTGTCAAATCTATTCTTGTTTTCCCATGATCTCATTTCACAATTTGTCTTTTTTGTCTTGTATGTATTTTTAAGGTACCTCAAACCTTATTTTAATGCCTTATAAAATTTTCACAGATCCTTGCCTGTCAGGGGGCATGATGACTTTAAATTGTTTTTTGCTATGTGAAGAGTGTGAAATGACAGACACCCAAACTAGTCAGTCCCTTTTATTTGTCGTTTCCTGCAAATTTCCTTATTCCTTTCCTGTTACTTAAAGCAAGTTTTTTTGCTCCCTCTCCTAGATCCTTAATTATCTCTCTTACATTCTTCTGTTCCTTGGACTTTTCCCCTCAATTTTTCTTTTCTTATTAAAAAGAAATTATAATTTAATTTTTTGAAATAGAAATCACTTTAAAAATGATTATTGTAACATACCCCCCCCCCCTTTTTTTGGCTGTGTTGGGTCTTTGTTGCTGCGCATGGGTTTTCTCTAGTTTTGGCGAGCGGGGGCTACTCTTTGTTGTGGTGCACAGGCTTCTCGTTGCAGTGGTTTCTTCTCTTGTTGTGGAGCACGAGCTCTAGAGTGCAGGCTCAGTAGTTGTGGTGCACGGGCTTAGTTGCTTCGCAGCATGTGGGATCTTCCCAGACCAGGGCTCGAACCCGTGTCCCCTGCATTGGCAGGTGGATTCTTAACCACTGTGCCACCGGGGAAGCCCGTTACATACCTCATTTTGTCTCTTTATTATTTCTGATTTTTAGTCCATTAGGAGGGGAGCCTAGCTAAATGAGTATAAACATTGAAATCCTTGTTTAGCTCACTTGTGTTCAGTAGAACTTTGTCCATGCCATCAGCACCTCAGGTTAAGTTTTTAATAGGTGTTTCATTTCTGTGACAGAGTCTATCCTTCCTCTGGCTATTGCCACAAAGCTTAAGTATCATATATTTCAACATAGTGAAAGTGAGATTAATTTTTTTTTGTTTTTTTTTTTTTTGCGGTACGTGGGCCTCTCACTGTTGTGGCCTCTCCCGTTGCGGAGCACAGGCTCTGGACGCGCAGGCTCAGCGGCCATGGCTCATGGGCGTAGCCGCTCTGCGGCATGTGGGATTTTCCCGGACCGGGGCACGAACCCGTGTCCCTTGCATTAGCAGGCGGACTCTCAACCACTGCGCCACCAGGGAAGCCCTTAATGGGTTTTTATTGTACTAAATATAGACTGTATACATGAAAATTTTGCAATAAATTGAGTAGTGGATAAAAATAATGTGCCTCTTGATTTAGGGGGACAATATATTTTCTGTTAATAATTATATTACGTTGTGTGTTAATTTGTATTTGTTGATTCTCAGTGAAGAAAAATTATAGAAACTTGACTGATTGTGATTATAGATTATTTGCTTCTAAATTCTAAATGCTTTTATTATACGAAGGGAAGCATTTATTTTTAAAATTTTCTTCCATGAACCTCGGCATGTATATAAAGAACATTTTTATTTTCTTAAAAATTAATGAAAAGGGCTTCCCTGGGGGCGCAGTGGTTGAGAGTCCGCCTGCCGATGCAGGCGGACATGGGCTCGTGCCCCGGTCCGGGAAGATTCCACATGCCGTGGAGCGTCTAGGCCCATGGGCCATGGCCGCTGAGCCTGTGCGTCCGGAGCCTGTGCTCTGCAACGGGAGAGGCCACAACAGTGAGAGGCGTGTGTACCGCAAAAAAAAAAAAAAAAAATTAATGAAAAAAATTTCTCTAGGTCATTAGAACTTACTGTGACACATATCTGAAATGATTTGGTTACTTTAGAAAATACTATATAACGAGAGTGCAATATTGTTGATTTAAAATAAATTCAGTCCAAAAGGAGTGTGCTAATATGACCAGTTTTGAAAGAAAATTCTTATACTGTGATTACTGTTAAAAAGTGAAAATATTCTTGACTTTAAGCCATTTTATATAACCTGAGAATGTGTGAAGAATTGTTTTATGATGTTACTAAAACTTGTATTGTTTTTATTATAATCAGTTTGGGCAGAATTCTAGAAAATTGAATAAGCATTTGGATTATTTATTTCTAGATTTCATATAGTTACAAAATGTGAAAATATATTTACATACATATTTTTAGGTAGCAGAAATGATCACCGATAGTAACTATGTTTAGGTTATCTTTGAGTGAAGCGTGGCTAATGGGATATACAGTGATTGATTATGTAGTGTTTATGTTCCTTCTAACCAATCTCATTGTTTGTTATATCTATATACACATTTTTAATCAAGTCTGTGTCTATGTAAACAAATATGGAAGCTCTGGCCCTTACCTGGATCAGAATAAAATCCAGCAGCTGCCCGATCACTTTGGCCCAGGCCCTGTCAATGTGGTGCTCCGGCGGACGGTGCAGGCCTGTGTGGATTGTGCCATTCAAAGTAAGACTGTTTTTGGATTCCTTAAGCCAGATGATCGTGGAGGAGAAGTGATAACCGGTATGCTCATCTAATCCTTTATGAGCTTTTATTCCCTAATTTGTTTTTAGGTTTCAAGAAGGCAAGGATTTTATAATACATAGATTATTTTATAAATTTATATTCTGTTAACTATAATATTTGAATACTATATTAATGTAATAGAATATGGATAATAATTATATGTTTATAGACTTTTAACCCTGGTTTGGAAAGTTTAACTTTCAAAATAGACAAATAATGTCAGAGTAATACTGTATATTGAGGTAAGAGGTACAGATTTTTCCTTTTACCTGCTGTATTAAGCTCACTATAGATAAAGTGAGCTTAATATATTTTAATATTTTTAGAAAACAGACTAATCTGTAAGAATCTCTAAGTAAAAAATGTGATTCAAGAAGTAAGAGGTAAGATACACATGGCTTTCATGATTGTATGATCAGATACTGCATTTGTACCCATGGAATGTTTGGAAGAGCAGAAACTATTGTACATCAGTGGGTTTCTGTTGTTGTTGTTTACTTTATGAATATTTTTAAACGAGAATGCTTTTATTAGTTCAGACTATGTGTTTGAATGAGAGGAACTTTTATAATTTAAGATTATTCCTTTATAAATTACAAAAACCACACGTTAGATTTATAATACATTTCCTAAATTGATGACTTTCATTTTGATGTGGTTCTCATCTTTCTGTGATGTAACTCTGACATCTTTTCTTCCTTATAATAGCCTCCTTTGATGGGGAAACTCATTCCATCCAGCTCCCTCCAGTGAACAGTGCATCATTTGCTCTTCGCTTTCTTGAGAAATTGTGCCACAGCCTGCAGTGTGATAACCTTTTGAGTAGCCAGCCTTTTAGCTCTTACAGAGGTAATGGTCATAGTCCTGCAGAGCATGATCAAAATAATTCAGGTAAGAGAAAATGTAAAATTTTATACTGTGCTTCTATTTTATATTAGATTCTACATTAACTTGAGAATCTTAAATAATTCAGTTTTTCCTGCGTCTTCCTCAAAGTAAACCTTTTAGCCACAGTGAACTAATTAGACATGTATAATATATAGTTTTTGTTCATTCAAAGTGGAAAAGTAATTTCTTATTGTATTCATAATTAACTTGAGAATCAAAACCTGAAACGTGTATCATTGTGGGGTCTTTTTGTTTTTTAAAATTTATTTATTTATTTTTGGCAGCGTTGGATCTTCGTTGCTACGCATGGGCTTTCTCTAGTTGTGGGGAGCGGGGGCTACTCTTCGTTGTGGTGCGCAGGCTTCTCACCGCGGTGGCTTCTCTTGTTGTGGAGCATGGGCTCTAGACATGCAGGCTTCAGTAGTTGTGGCTTGCGGGCTCCAGAGCGCAGGCTCAGTAGTTGTGGTGCACGGGCTTAGTTTCTCCGTGGCATGTGGGATCTTCCTGGACCAGGACTCGAGCCCGTGTCCCGTGCGTTGGCAGGCGGATTCTTAACCACTGCGCCACCAGGGGAGCCCCCCCAGTCCTCTTTTAAGTACTGTCTGTATGGTATATTTTTTCCCATCCTTGTACTTTCAACCTATTTGTGTGTTTGAATTTAAAGTGTAAGTTTGTAATACAACTTTAAAAAAAACCCATTCTGCCAATCTGATTTTTTACTGGAGTGTTTATTTCATGTACATTTAATTTAATTACTGATAAGGTAGGATTTACATCTACCATTCTGTATGTCTCTCTTTTTTTTCGGGGGGGGGTAGTCTTTTCCTCCATTACTGCCTTCTTTTGTTTTAAGTAGATGTTTTCTTGTGTACCATTTTATTTTCCTTGTTCTTTTTACTATTTTTTTGAGTTATTTTCTTAGTTAGTTGCCTTGGGGATTACAATTAACATCTTAATTTAAAACAGTCTAGTTTGGATTAATACCAACTTAATTTTAATATTATGCCAAAACTTTGCTCCAGCATAGCTTTGTTTTCTGCCCACTTCTTTGTGCTATTATTGTCATACAAATTATATTTTATACGTTATAAGCTCCCAAATACAGTTTTATAATTATTGCTTTTTTAAAAAAGAAATTTATTTATTTTATTTATTTATTATTTTTGGCTGCGTCAGGTCTTCGTTGCTGCGTGTGGGCTTTCTCTAGTTGTGGCGAGCGGGGGCTATTCTTAGTTGTGGTGCATGGGCTTTTCATTGCAGTGGCTTCTCTTGTTGCAGAGCACGGGCTCTAGGCGCGTGGGCTTCAGTAGTTGTGGCTTGCGGGCTCTGGAGCACAGGCTCAGTAGTTGTGCCTTGCAGGCTCTGGAGCACAGGCTCAGTAGTTGTGGCGCACAGGCTTAGCTGCTCCGTGGCATGTGGGATCTTCCTGAACCAGGGCTTGAACCTGTGTCCCCTGCATTGGCAGGTGGATTCTTAACCACTGCGCCACCAGGGAAGTCCTATAATTATTGCTTTATGTAGTTGTCTTTTAAATGAGAAAGGAGAAGAAAAGAGTTATAAACACAAATATATTTACTGGTACTGTTTTTTTTTTTAATGTGGATTTAAGTTATTCTCTATTTTCATTTCAACTTGAAGGAGTCTCTCTAGTATCTCTTATAGGGTAACTCTCTACAAGTGAGGAATTCTCTCAGTTTTTCTTTATGGAGAATTTCCTATTTTCTCCTTCAGTTTTTAAAGTTTAGTTTTGCTAGATATAGAATTCTTGGTTGACCGTCTTGTTTCAATGCTTTGAATATGTCATCCCACTTCCTTCTAGCCTCTGTAGTTTCTGATGAGAAGTCAGTTGCTAATCTTATTGAGGATCCTTTGTATGTGATGATTTGCTTTTCTCTTGCTGATTTCAAGATTCTCTTTGTCTTTTGCTTTTGGTGGTTTGACTTTTTTCTAGGTGTGGATATCTTTGCATTTATCATAATTGGAGATTCTTGTGCTTTTTGGATTATGCAGATTAATGTTTTGCATTAAAGTTGGGAAGCTTTTAGACATTATTTCTTCAAATAGTCTTTTTGCTCCTTACTCTCTCTGTCCTCTCCTTCCAGGACTCTCCCATTATGTTTATTCTGGCATGCTTGATGGTGTCCCACAGGTCTCTGAAGTCTGTTCATTTTTTCTCTCTCTCTCTCTTTTTTTTCCTGTTCCTCAGACTATATAATCTCAATTGACCTCTTAAAAAATTTGGTGATTCTTTCTTCTGCTAATTCACATCTGCTGTTGAGCCCCTCTAGGGTTTTGTTTTGTTTTTTAAATTTCATTTATTATACTTTTCAAGTCGTGAATTTCTATTTGGTTCTTTTTATAATTTTTATTGCTTTATCGATAGTGTGAGACATTGTTCTTACACTTTGCTTTAGTTCTTTAGACATGATTTTTTTTAAGTTCTTTAAACATATATAAAATAACTGACTTGATATCTTTGCTTAGTAAGTCCAGTGTCTGGGCTTCCTCAGAGGCAGTTTCTGTTGACTTTTTTTCCCCCTGTGTATGGGTCATACTTTCCTCTTCCTTGCATGTCTCCTAATTTTTTAATTGAAATTTAAAAGTAATATAACGTAGCAACTCTGAAAATTAGGTTCCCTCCCCCTTCATAGGCTCTGTTGTTGTTGCTGGTGCTGTTTGGATTTTTAGTGACTCTCCTGGACTAATTTAATGACTTTTCCAGGTCTAATTTTGTTATATGTGGCTACTGAAGTCTGTTCACTTAGCTTAGTGGTCAGCTAATGATTGGACAGGGATTTTCTTAAGTGCCTGGAACCAGTATGTCTCCCAGCCTTTGCGAAGGGGTTCATAGTGTGTGTTGGGACTTACCTTGAACATTCCAGGAGGCAGTTTACAAATCTGCTTTGTGCAGAGCTTCAAGGTCAGCAAAAAATGAAAGATTATGGCCTTCTAAAGTCTTCCTGAGCATTCATACAACCATGTACATACATATGGCCTTGTAGATTCCCAGGAATATCTCAGTGCTTTTCAGAGTCCCCTAATGGACATCTCATTCTCCAGTTTTTCCTTTTAAGCTTCTTGGTCAGCATCTTGTCAGCCCCAACTGGTAATACTACCTCTGGAAGCTGCAGTGTTAAACAATTGCCATTGTTGTGGGTTTTTTGGTTTGGTTTTGGTTTGGTTTTTGACCAGTGCTTTGGATAGGGCTGTTACACAGAGCAGGCTCTGATTTAGGTCAAATAAAATAAGCCCAGAGATCAGAGGTTTTCAGTGAGCTGCAAGATTGATCAAATAGTGACACTTCTCTGTGGGTGGAGCTTTTGGAGAGTTCCAAATCCTTTGTGCCCCCTTCAGTGCTAGGCTGGCTGCTGGCTTTCACAGCTACTGTAGTTGCGAAGCTGTTGGTTTGCAAGGCTGCTGCAAAACTGGGGTGAATGGGATTATATTAGGGAAGGTAAAATGCCACAGAATTTGTTGTTCTTTCTGAGATTCAGCCATTTTTCTTGAATAAAATGCTTTTTGGGTTGTTGTAATCCTTTAGTTAACGTCCACAATTTTGAAAAAGTTAATTTTGCCAGCGCTGTCATTATTTTTATGAAGGAGTGGATTTTCTGAAGTCCTTAATCAGTCATCCTGGAAGTGCTTCTCTATGATGACTTCTGAAGTACTTTGTAAATTATCTGGCCTTTTCTAGTTATCTCTGCAGGAACAGTTTCATGCCTGAGCTCACTACGATACCCAGAAGCAGAAGTCAAGAATCAGTTTTATGTTTGTATCAACCTCAGATAGTAGACCATATACCAGCTTCATAAACTTTTCATAAAGAATGTATTATAATATTACAAGTAAAAGATAAGTAAAGACTTTTTCTGATCTTCCTATGATTCTGAGGTAAATATCTATAGAAAACTATAGAAACTGTATATTTTAGTACTCTAATTTTCTGTATCATTAAATGGGTATGAAAAAAGTCAATTATTTCTCTTCTTAGAATTTAACTGTCCCTAATTGTAGAAATATCTCTCATTCACTGAAGTATGTTTTGCCTGTTAGTTTTGTAGTTGATGATTAAAAATAAAATCAAATGGTGAGAGCTCTCTTAGACTCATTAGTAATCAGTCAGTAAATGGATGGCTAAAGATTGCTCATCAGACGATTTTGAGAGGCATGCCTGGCCCCCAGCCATTTTGAACTAGATGAAGTTTGACTTTGGTACTTTCTCATTGCAGTCTTTCTTCTCTCTGGAGGTCTGTTATCCTACTTTATAGATTTCTATTGCACTTTGTTTTTCCTTTTAGTTGGAGATTAAATCAAAATACTGATCGATAATGTAGTGTAACGTAGTCTAATGTAGTGTAATTAATAAATTGAAATGTCTTTATTTTCAGGATTATGCCTTAAAGTGTGGTCCTTTAGGAAGAAATGCATTTGGTTGATGATAGGTAACCAGTAGGATTGTTGTAAGTGTACCCCTAGGCCAGGATTGTTGCCTATAAAATGGAGTGTTCATTGTACCCTATCTTCTCTTTAACTTCTCTGAATTCTTAACTTTTCTTGCTCATGGGAGCAATTTTCCCAGGTCTTTTTAGACACATTACAATTGGTTGCCTCACTGTTGGCCTGTGAGAGTTAGAAAGATGTGATGACCCTAGAATAAATGAAGCCTAAACATAGTGCCTTTAACCCTTGAATATAATATCACTGAAATATTTAATAGGATGAAATGAACACATCTTGTTCATAAATAATTGATAAATTATTGATGAAGTTATAGTAGGCAAATGATTTAGAAACAAAAGTGTTTTATGCTGATGATATGAAAACGCTTGAGTATATTAATTAGTTATAACAGATATTTCTTTTTTTGAAAACAGTAAAAGAAGATACAACAGAAAAGAAAAGCACCAAACGACCTTCTCAGGAACCTCTGCCTTATGTTGCTACTCTCTCTCCTAAGCGCCCCAAAACAGAAGTGCATGCCTCTGAAGGTAAATAGTATTTACATGTTGCAAGACTGGGGAGAAAAGTCACTCTTCTATCACTTATATGCTCTTGAGTGTTGATGCTGGAAGTTGGGGAATATATTCCCCCAAATCAGTTTGGCAGTTAGGCTACTACTTTGGCAGCTTTGTTGAGCACTTCATTCCCTTCAGAAGTGCACAGTTGTCATTTCTTCTTAGATTAAAGAAAAACAGTTATAGCCATATTTTCCATTCAGCTTTATATTGCTAAAAGCTGATAGAAAGAGGAATAGAAAAACCTAGTACATTTCTCCAGTGAAAGTTTTAAGTGCCCAAGGAGTAAGCAAATGTTAGAAGCCAACTCTGTGATCATATTGTAACAAAGAGTTGTGAAGAACTGCATTCCTAAAAATAAATGCTTTAGTGAGGTGTTCATAGTTTTGGTGGCAAGACTGGCAAGGGTTCGTTGCCATGAGAAAAATAGGTGATATCATTAGAATCAATTTGAATTTCAGGACAGTGTCCATTACTATAAACACCAAGAAGGGGATGGCCATGTGCTTTGTGTTAGAGGTTTGTGGTTCAGTATAGCATGGCTTAAGTGAACTATTGTTGGCAGTTAGGGGATTTTTGACCTTTTAATAGTATTCGAGCTGTAAGTCTGATGAAGATAATTGCCTTTGTCTTTTTTCTTATTGCCTTTGTCTTTTTTTTTCTTGTAGAAGAAGTATTATCTTCTGAGGGAAATGGCATGCCCAAAGGGGAAATGCTTTCTGAAGAGTCCAAAAACTCACCACTAAATCCAGCAACTTCTTTGAATCCTGCCAGCACAAATCCTATAAGCACTCATACTCCGGTCTCCAGTAGTGTTTCTCAAAGTGTGCCATGCACCTCGAGTTCAACACTGGTAGGGACCGAATCACCTCCCAAGAGCAGTCACCATGAAGTTACATTCCAGATGCAGAGGAAAAGTGAAGGTATATTCAAAAACAGTGATTCTCAGCCAGTGTGTTTGTCTTTCCCCTTAAGGTTTCCATGCCCCACAACATCCCCTGAGAGTTTATCGCATTGGAGAAAGTGCCAAAAGTGAGGAGGTCGAGTCCTCCCCTTCACATCATTTTCAGGGCCAAGCTGCTACACATGCTCTAATCCTCATGGCATTACAGAACTATTTCTGGGAATCTGGATCACCAACCATGTTTCTGATGGAGACTTCTCAGTTTAGTGCTTTTCTATCCATTGTAATTTATCATTTCCTTGGGTACTGCCTGGACTCACAACCCTCACATGACTCTGAGGCCTGGAAGGATGCACTCCCTCTTCTTTCTGACGTCCTCTCTTCCTTGTCCCTATTGAGACCTTTCCTGGCCCCAGCCTGTGTGTGGTTCCCAGATCTAGCCTCTGGCATTCTGTTGCTGCAGGCGTTTCCCCATTTTCCACACTCCCAGTCATTCCCTCAGACCCCGCAGGAGAACATGATATGTATAAACAGGACAGCATCCTACTCTTCATTTGGAAAGAGCCAGAGCAGCCTTCCATGTGCAAAGATAGCTACTATCCTGTACCCTTTTAAGGGTTAAGGGTGCTGTGGTGAGAGGAATAAGTGTTTTGTCTTTTGTCACCAGATAGGCATCTAGGCAAGGTTGAGGAGTAAAGGAAGTAGGAATCAACTAACTCCCCTGCCTTTCATAATGGATATTATCTATGGGCAACTGCACTGTACACATGCTGTGATACATTTAATATCGTCACCCCCATCTCCTACTCGGTGTAGATTGTCTCTGGTTTTGGAGTGATTTTTGTAGAGAGACTGAAGATAGATGTTCATTTTATAAAGGGGTCACTGAATTTTTAGATATTTTCACAATATATGAGTTCATGAAGACAGGCCTTCTGATCTCCTAGTGTATATAAGACAGAGCCATTAAGGAGAAGAGCATGACTGGACTTTGATTATTTTTCACATAATTATTTATTTCATGTAATTATTTGAATAACACTAATGTTCATAACTTTCTCTGATTATTTTGAAGATGTGGGCCCAGTTAAATTATTTTCCATGATAGATTAGAAATAGATGAGCTCACAGTTGTTCTATTTTTATTTTTTTAATTTTTTATTTTTTAAAATTTTTAAATAAATTTATTTTATTCATTTTATTTTTAGCTGTGTTGGGTCTTCGTTGCTGCACGCGGGCTTTCTCTGGTTGTGGCGAGCGGGGTTACTCTTTGTTGCAGTGCGCGGGCTTCTCATTGCAGTGGCTTCTCTTGTTGCGGAGCATGGGCTCTAGGCATGTAAGCTCAGTAGTTGTGGCGAGCGGGCTCTAGAGCGCAGGCTCAATAGTTGTGGTGCAAGAGCTTAGTTGCTCCGGGGCATGTGGGATCTTCCTGGACCAGGGCTCAAACCCATGTCCCCTGCATTGACAGGCGGATTCTTAACCACTGCGCCACCAGGGAAGCCCGTTTTATTTTTAATATAAAATTATAATTTTATACCAGAAATCATATCTTTACATATAGTTTATTTGTAGTAATCCGTAAAAGTAGTTATATGTTATTCAAAGCATAACTATACCAGATTCTGATGACAGAAACCAAAAATCCCACACAAATATAAGTTAATTTAGAGGTATGGTTAGCCTTGCCAGTAATTTTTTTTTTTTTTTTTTTTTTTTTTTTTTGGTACCGGGGCCTCTTCCTTTTTTATCCTCTCCCGTTGCAGAGCACAGGCTCCGGACGCACAGGCTTAGCGGCCATGGCTCACGGGGCCTAGCCGCTCCGCGGCATGTGGGATCTTCCCGGACCGGGGTACGAACTCGTGTCCCCTGCATTGGCAGGCGGACTGTCAACCACTGTGCCACCAGGGAAGCCTCACCAGTAATTTTTTAAGTATTAAATTGAGTCTGTTTTGAGTTAAAGGAGAAGACTTTTCTGTCTGGATTGTTAGAATGCCTTAGGCATGGCATGGTCTATACCATTATCGTTTTTACTTGGGTTGATACAGCCCAGCAGCATTTCTTGGTAGACCAACATTTTTATCTCTGACAAGTAGAAAGTAGGATAGATTTTACTAAAGACTTTTTATTTCATATCAAAGTTACGCTATTTAAAAAGAAAATAAATAAGATTTACCATTGTGAGTTCTTTTATCTTCTGTTTTCTTTGCCCTTTCCCTGGGTGAATACTCAAAATACTCATAAAATGGCCGGAGCCCAGAGGATAGGAAAGAAAAGGTGTACTTTTGGCTAATTCACACATACAAAAATATTAAATTTGTATTGACGGTCCTTGTTTAGAGAAACAAATCCTCCTAGCAAATTACAAAACCCACTTCTCTTATCATACACTAACTTTAGAGAGTCAAGTACTCTGGTTGAGTAAATGAATGCGTGTCTGGACACAAAGAAATTTCAATACAGTGTAGTTAACGGCACAGCTATAACTTTTTGAGGTATGAGCACTTAAATTGTTTCATGTCTTAGTTAGTTCTTTTTTAAACATATAAACCTTCAACCAAAATATCTATTACTATGCAGTGAAACTTGAAAGAGGCATTCAGTATAATGTTAAAGTTATTTCTGACCTAGCTAAGCACAAAATAATCTTGTTTTCTTCAAAATTCAGATAAGCATTAAGGCTTGAGAAACAGGAATTTAAAGAGTAAAGTGATGCTAAAAACCATCCATATTGAATACATTAAAGTGAATAAAATTAAGCAACTATCAAACTGTAAATTCTGGGGATTTCCACTGCAATTAGCTAGTAAAATAAACCTAATCTGGAGATATCAAGAGGAGAAAGATTGAGAGAAATTCTTTGAAATATTTAAAGTAAGAAAGCAATAAGTTAGCTTAGATTAGCCTAATTTAACCCAAGTAACAGATCTTTTGCTGTATTTTCCTGTGGCCAAAGTGGCCTCGGATTGCTCAGTCTCTTTTATGATCTTTGGAACTGTAAGGTGTCTTCCGAAGCTGCTTTTGTTGTTTGGGGGAGGTCAGGTGGGACATTCTTGAGTAGCCATCCTCAGGTCATCTTTGTCTAGGCTTTCCCTGGATTTTACCTTGGAGTCCTGGGTCCATGCCGGGGTACTTCACACAAGGTTCCAGGGATGAGACAATTACTCCCTACCTAACATCTCTTCTTTCAGGATAATGATCAGGTCAAGTATGATTTGTCTTTTTTCCCCCCATTGAAGCTCCAAGTTATATAGCTGTACCTGACCCCAGTGTCCTGAAACAAGGCTTCTCTAAGGACCCTTCAACCTGGTCTGTGGATGAAGTGATACAGTTTATGAAACATAAAGATCCTCAGATATCAGGCCCCCTCGTCGACCTCTTCATGCAACATGTAATGTATCTTTTGATCCGGTTTTCCTGCCGTAATGACTTTGAATGACCTCTGTGCAGGCCCTTCAGTTGGATACTGATTAGTGTGGATGGTGGGGGAACCCTATCAACTGATTATTCCATATGCGAGAAAGTTTACTTTGCCCAAAGTTAAAGCCTTAAAGGGTGGAGGCTGGATCTGTGCTTTAAATGGGTACCCGGGTACCTAAAATACTACAAGTCTTCAAGTTCTCAAGAGAAGATGATTCGGCATGGCCACTCTCAGGTTTCTTCTCCTTTCTAACAACAGCTACAAGGATCCTCCTCCCCACCTGCTCCCTGCTCGGCCCGAGGACCGTGAGTAGGAGGGGTGACCACAGCTGTGACAGGGTGTCCTCCTTGTTATGACGCCTGATGAATCCAGTAACTGTAAAAGATTAAGTGCAGCTTTATTTTAAATAGGAACTCATGAAAACCAAATAATATGCTTCCACGACAATAAATTGCTTAATTAAGGAAATAAAGAATTTTAGGAGGATGCCTTGTGTCTGTTAAATAATGTTTATAGTCTTTTCTAACAAATTCATGACCAAATATCTATGTATCCTTTTTGACGTTGTAAGAAAATCAGTAATAAGTTTTCGTATCTAATTAGCTTCACACAACTAACTGAATAGCTTTCAACATAATGACAACACTGTATAGCACATTTACAGTTTGCGTTAATACTGATATACTCATATTCCCAGCCTTTCTAAGAAAGTTAATGACTGTCTGAAATTCATTTCTACAGTTCACAGTTTTCTACTCTTTGTCATAAATACGTGGTATTTTATTCAACATATAGTATTTAAAATCAGAGTTTGATGCTAAGGCCATTTTTCAAAGATACTGGGTTAAATTTCCTTTTTCTTAAAATTTGAAGTGAATTTAGAAATTTTCAAATGATGCTTCACATATAAGTTATATTTTTAATAGTTTTCAGGAAATAAATGCATATTCAGAGAATATATGTTGAGAATGTACAGCTGCTCCCTGTTTTACATGTTCTTATATGTACGTAACGTGACAAAACATGAAATCAGTATTAGTAATTATAATTTCTTTCTCTCTGTAGGAGATTGATGGGAAGGCTCTGCTACTACTCAAAAGTGATGTGATGATGAAGTATATGGGGCTGAAGTTGGGGCCAGCCTTAAAGTTATGTTATTATATTGAAAAACTTAAAGAAGGAAAATATAATTGAAAAAAAATGTGTAAGTTTAGACATAATTTTCAATTGTCTTGATAACTTTTTAATTTAAAAATATTTTTATTCTCATAGCAGTTTTTGTTCTGTAGACAGTTCCTCTAAAACTACGTTATATCCAGAATTGCAGAAGTACATTACAAGTCCAGTCTACTTCTTTAAAACACATTAACATGTTAGTATTAGCATATTCAACTTGGCAGTCCTTTATGTCTTTTTATTATTTTACACTTTACAATTTATTATTTAATTGTACAGTTTACAAATATACTTAATGCAGGAAACAGAGAAACACCATTGATTTTGATTAATGTTTATATGTAAAACCAAAACAGCTACATCCCAAAGGGGGGAAAGTATCAGGGACTGACAGGCTCTCTAGTGAAATCCATGAGAAATTTTCCTTAGAAAAGAATTTAAAGATGCAACTGTAGATATCATCTCTTTTTCAAATATTTTATGTCTGTTACTGCAATGTTCTGTTTGTGTTCTACCAATTTCCGGAAAGGGAATAGCCATATAAATTATTTTCCTTTCGTTATTATTTCTCTGTATGTTGTGTTTGTTCATATTTAAAGAAAAAAAACAAGCTTATAAACTTTCATAAAGTGTTCTTATCAGTTTTTGATAAATTTCAAACAATTGTAAGATAGAATGGTTGTTTTATGCAGGAGATATTATACTACAAGTGTAGTTTGGATGGAGTCTGATTAAAATTTTTCAGTGAAATACCCATTATTTCAAAACTTTACATATTTTTTCTAAGCTTAGACATTTAACTAGGCATTCATTTCTCATATCTCTATATGAGGACACCTGTGCCCAAATTTTTAAAATATATATATTTTATTGTCTGTTTATTCTTCATACAGATACTATACCATATTTATATATTATTCTATACCTGTAGGTATTCAAACAAATCTGTTGTTTTTGAATTTAATATGGCACTTTGCACTGCCACAGAGGTAATGGTGAACTATTTATATAGTTGGATGTTTTTATTCTGAAAAATATACGTGCATCATTTGCTATCACTAGTACCTCTCAGCTTAGTCTTCAGGGGATAAGAAACAATCCATAGATTGGTTTCCATACAGGGAAGTTCTCTGTCCTATGCAATGTTGCTAGTTAATTTGCTTAGTTCTGAGCCATTTATTCTGCTAAATTTTGGAAGATGCATTAATTCAGCCTTATCATTTTGGGCTTTATTTTTAAAGTTAGAACTTTCAAGGGGAAATGGTGCTATATGTTTATTGCTAATTAGTTTGTATAAGTTTGGTGTAATGTTAATAAGCTATGAGAATCTGTGCTAAAAGTATTAGCCATTTGTTATAAATGCCAATAAAATGTACACCAGGGGCAAGAATGTACATTTTCTTTTTTAGAAAACCAAATGTACTTTATATGAGAATGCTTCTATTTAAAGGGTGGTTTCATCTATGTTATTCATTTTGTGTTATAAGACAAAATTCTAATTTAAACTTGGTCTTCTCTCAAATTGTTTGTGTGAAGATGCTGTGCCCAGTTAAACAGTCCTCAGGTGTTTGTATAAATACTGTTTTACAGTTTTCAGATTTTAAAATATAATAAAGTTTAATAACCACAGCCATTAATGTCAGAGCCTCAGATTTGATTTTACTTGCTTTCACCACATTATATTAATGTATGAATCAGCTATAGTTGAAAAAGCAGCACTCTAGTAAGTTTGTGGCTTTATATGTCCAAATACTTGGTTTTAACACTTGCCATTCCTAGGAGCAAAGGGCTGATCTTTTGCAGGGGCCTTAAATGAGACCCCGGGGAAGCAGTAAGAAGTTAAATCAATGAGTTTTATCTGTACTCAAGTTAGTTGGCAGTGATGCAAGTGTGCTAGAAAATGCCAGTGCCCCCATATATCTCATCCCACCTGAGTTCATGTATCTGGCTGGCAATTCTAGCTGCTTTTTTACCACTGGGGGCCAGAAGCCATACTGCTACTCAGCCGTCAGCTCTCCCACCATAACTGGTGGAAAAGCCCTAGAGGCTCAGGGTTGTGGTTGAATCACCTTCAAGATCCGACCCCTCAGCCCACCCGCACCAGGAGCTGCTGCCTTGGAACCCAGAAACTGTTACTGCTGTTAATTGGAGACAACCGGGCCATAACTGAGGCTCCAGGGATGATGATCTCAAGTAACTGGAATGGAGGTGTCAATTTTCACTATCTGGTTTGTAAATTTTTGTCCAGAGACTGTCATGCAGTGTTAGCGCGGGTTAGCTGTGAACTTAATTATCTTTGCTCTAGTTTTCCCCCTCAGTCCATTCTTCAACTTTCTGTAGGCAGCAGGATTCTGCAACTTGAGCTCTAAAGCCCTCTGGGTACATTGAGCATGTGCTTTTCTGTCTTCTGTCTACGTGATTTCTAATTGTTGGAGTGTCTTATGGTACATGGTTCAGAATAGAATTTCCCAGACTTTTAAATTGGTACTCCCTCTGTAAACATGAAAAAACCATGCCCTTCTGTAATATTAGAAATTAAAAATTAAACATCATGACTAGCAACAGTGATTCTGGGAGGAAAAGTGCTGCTTTTTCAAGCTACATAAGGGACTGTACTCAAAGTTGGTTGAGTAAATGAAGTATGTTTAAATTTCTGGGGCTGTTTCTACAGTGTGATGTGAGGACTTGCTTATATTTTTAAGCGCTCTGACGTTGATCCAGGGAATGGAGAGAGCTCTTAGGGAGGACATGTAAGCCAGGGCCCACCTTCAGAACACATGGTGGACAGTTTGTGTCTGATCCCTCCTGACGTTTCCCCTGTTTTGTCCAGCATTTTGATGAAATTGAACCTTGAAAGCAGCTCTCCACAATGATCGCATACTAAGACCAAGCTTGCCCACTCTCCCTGCAGTACAAGAGGCAACAGCAAAGACTTTATTGTATCATTCAGTCTTTGACATAAGGAAGCAAAATTAAAGGGCAGATACTGGTATAATTAAAAAGGCATTATTGATAGACATTAGATTCAAAGAGAAAATTCACTGTTAAGAATCCATGGAGCTTTCACAAAATTGAGTACATACTAAGCTACATAGAACACTCTGAATCACAGGAAACAAAGTTAGTACAGGCTACAGTCTGGGACATAAAATTCAGAAGTTAATGAGATACTTCTGAAATGCTAACAAGAAAAACAATAAGCACCCCTACCTTTGTAGCCACAGCTTCTTTCCTGAACTTTCTCCTTGAGTTCTAGGCCTGGGTGTGTCACTGTCTACTGATGTCTCCACCTGCAAGCCCACAGCATCTCCTCCTCATCACACCTGAATCTTTCCCCACCTTCCTTTGCTGATGTGCCCCTCTCCAGTCCCTGCCTTAACAGCGCCTCACCCACTGATGCATCCGGGCACCTGACAGAGTGCCTGCCAGTGTTGGCCTCAACTCCTCATCGTCCACAGCCCACCGCAGCCCTGACGTCACCTGGTCCCAGGCATCCTACCTCTCACAGCTCTCTCTCGTCTGGGCCCCCCGGTCTGTTGTTTCCCGAGTTTGCTGCCAGATGCCACTTCAGAAATGCTAAGTTTCTTTCCTATGAGCACTTCCAGAGCTGATACTTTTATTATTGTATTCCCAGGATTTAGCATGCTATCTCCTACATAATAGATACTTAGATGTTGGTTGACGGAAAAAAACACAAAAGCAAATTTTCTTCTTAAAACCACGGCCGTTTCCAGTACCTCTCCCAGTTTACAAGAAAATCATTTTTATTGATGCTTGTACTTCATTAATGCAGTGTGGCTCCCCGCCACCACCATGGAGCAGCTCAGATGTGTCTGAACAGTAATGGGAGATGGCCGATCCAGAGGACTCTGAGGGCAAAGGCAGTTAGGCCCAGAGATTTGGGGCTTGTTGTAGGAGAACTGAAAAAATCCCTCATCTTTATGAATATACTGAAAGATTTGTCAGAGACACAAATGAAGTGCTTTCAATAAATCTGTTGGTGTTTTGCATGCGCGCGCGTGTGTGTGTGTGTGTGTGTGTTTGTTTAACTAGGATTTGAAGATGTAACTGTGAGCTGTAAACCCTTAAGTTTAACGAAGCTGTCCCATGTCCTACTGACAATTTATATCTTATGTCTGCAAACCAGTTGGCTGGGTGGTTCCATTTTGATTGAGCCAGGCTAATATTTTTCTCTCCTATTTGGGGCCACCTTTTGCATGCTTTGGAGTTGGAATTTAAAAATATAAATATAGAAGGTCAAAGTTGTGCTCGCTGTTGATAGCTCCTGTAAAACACCTGACTCAATGAGCAAATATTAGCTCTATCAGCTACTTTTAAAAAAAGCTTCATTGTAGTACATTTCAAGTACATGTGAAAATAAGGAGAGTGAAGGGACACCACCCAGCTCCAATAATTATCAGCTCATAACCCATCTTGTTTCATCCACACTCCCACTCACATCTCCTATTTCCATGTTGTTTTGAAGCAAATCTGATAGATCATTTAATGTATAAATAGGTCAGTATGTATATCTAAAAGATAAACTTTTAAAAAAGTGACCATACCATTATCATACTTTAAAAATTAATAATTCATTTCTAACACCATGCTGTAATGAGAGGAACCAGGGCTCCTTGGAGAAATGACCGATTCTAGGACTGGGACGGGGAATATACAAGTTGAGCTTGGAGCATCTTGGAAGTGTCGAAGGATGTGCTCCAAGAAAGCACAACAATGAGGAATGTCAAAGGGACACAGGAGCGAACTGAAAGAGCTTCCAGTGGCCAGGAAGTCTGGAACGGTTTGAGCAACAAAATAAAGCAGTATTGGATTATAACCCAAAGTATAACAAATATCCCTGAGTCCATACTGCTGTAAATCAACGATTGAATCAGTAAATAGGGGAGAAGAGAGAAATCTGTGCAGAAGAATCCCAAATTATGTAGACACTCACCCTCAAGGAGGTGGAGCATTACTCCCCACTCCTTAAGTGTGTGCTGTGCAGAGAAGTATGTGCTTCCTTCCAAAGAGGGCAGTATGGAAAGGGGGGGAAAGAGGAACTCTCCAGGGGAGAGACCTGACAAACACCCTCATCCAGGTGGTCAAGGTCAACATCAACAGCGAGAAGTCCTGTTCATAGTATGTACCCTTGATATGATAGCATGAGAATGGCCCCTTATCGCTGAGGTTTTCCTCCCCAAAACCCATGACACCAGTTTCATCACGAAGAAAATCATCAGACAAATCCCAATTGGGGAACATTCTGCAACATACCTAACCAGTCCTCCTCCAAACTGTGTAGGTCATCAAAAACAAGGAAAGTCTGAGAATCTGTCACAGTCTAGAGGAGCCCAGGGAGACATGATGAGTAAACATAATATGGGATCCTGGAACAGAGAAAGGTGAAAAGGAAATGTGAATACAGTGTAGGCTTTAGTTAATAATAATGTACAAATATTGATTCATTAGTTGTGGTAAATGTACCACAATATAAAATACTAATAATGTATGAAAATGGGTGTGGGTACTGTCTCCACTATCTTAATAACTTTTCTGTAAATTAAAACTGTTCTAAAATTAAAAGTTTATTTAAAAAATTAGCAATTCCCTTCTATCATCCTACATTCATACAGTATTCAAATTCCTAATCATCCCCAATATTTCTTTTTTACCATCTGATATCTCCCTGTAATTGTCTGTTAGAATGCTGTCGAATAGAAATGTAATGCCAGAAGATGGTTGTTGGAGACATTAGTCTGCCATCTTCTCAGTCTGCTGGCTTTCCAAATAAAGTCGTATTCCTTGCCTCAAAAAAAAAAGAAAAAAGAAATGTAATGCCAGCAGCATATGTAATTTTAAATTTCCCAATATCCACATAAAATGTAGAAATAATCAGGTAAAATCAATTTAATAATAGTTTATTTAATCTATGCAAACTATGATCATTTCAACAAGTAATTAATATGAAATTATTAAAGAGATAGTTTACATTCTTTTTGTTTGTGTGCCATCTTTAAAGCCGGATGTGTATTTTGCACTCAGAGCACATCTCATTTCACCCTGGCCCCATTCACGTGCTCAATAGCCAAGTGTGGCCACAGTATTGAAAGATCAAATGTGGGTCTCTAAGTGCCGTCCTGGACCAGTAGCATCAGCTCCATCTGGGAACTTGTTAGAAAGAAACATCAGACATGCTGAATCAGAAACTAGGCGTGGAACCCTGCAATCTGTGTTTTAACAAGCCCTCCAGGTAGTTCTGGTACACTCAAGTTTGAGAAGCGTTGCTGGGTATTAGAAGACAATTTAAATGCTGGTCTGACGCAACCAATGAGTTACTAGAAATAAAAGGATATGTTTCTATCTTCTAGGACAAGAGCCATATGGAATTTAGAGACAGGATGTTTGTTTGCTTTTCTTAAAAAAAGGTTTATTCTTTTTATGGGGAATTAATAGCTGCCAACAATATCTAATACTATTTATAATGGCAATTTTTAGCTAAGAAGTTCTCCTTCGCTTTGAAATTTTAACTGAATTTTGGTTGAACCTTAAGAAATGTTAACCATAAATGTGTAATAACTGCCCTACTACAAAATTTACAAGTCACATTTCCAATGTTCCTCTTGCCTTGATGAAAATTACTGAAGGTCTTCCTTTATCATCAAAGCTCAAAGACATTTATGCCCTGGTATATGGTAAGTAGATTTGAAAACTTTGTCATCACTTACTAAGTTACACAAGATTCCTGTTCAAGCTGATAGACGAAACATAAACTAGATTTAAAGTACTGTATTAAAAACAAAAACAGAGTTTGCATTTTGGAGTAACTAAAATGTAGAGATCTAACACAAAAAAAGTGAAAAACACATATAAGATTACCATTATGTAATTGTTCTGTTTAGCTCTTTTTACTCTAAGCATATAGTCTTATTTAGAGAATGACTGTTAGCTGGTCAAATTTATGCTTAAGACATCCATACTTAATCAGAGGTTTCAGAGACGATAACACCAATCAAGTATTCTGAATTCTTTTATGTTAAATAGGAACATCTTCTCAATCGTACTCTCAAGTCACATCTCATTTATCTTCCTCCTTAAGAACTGCATAGGCTTGTTTTAAATAGTTTAAACACCTGTAATAAACTACAGTTTGCTAAGAATAGAGGTACTCTGGTTAATGCTGAAAATAGTGTGACCAGAGGAAAAGCAGGCATTATTAAATATGAATGCAGTCCTTACCAACACAAATTGGACCTTTTTTTTTTTTAATAAAAAAGCTAGTCCAAAAAGAAGTCTTATTCTGTAAAGGTTTATCGTTTCCAAATCACAGTGAAAGGAACTTGAGTAATTTACCAATTTTGTTTTCTACTATGTGCCTTAAAGATACCTCACTAAAAACTGGTATCTGACACAACAGAATGACATATGCAGAATGTAATATTGTAGTGACAGTACTGAGGTTGACTGTTACAGACATATTGAAAGTCTGAGTATTAAATGGTTACATCCTAATTATATAGAACATTGGTCCAATAACAAAAATAGAGAACAGCCGCTGGAACTTTATCTCATTCAGTGTTCAGAGATAACAGGGTTAACCATTCTTTCCATTATTTTCAGCAGATAAGTCCTTTTTTTAATATTTATATCTCATGGTAACTGAATTCTGGCATTTTTCCAAGCTCCTTTATGAAGAGGATGCTGAAGGCCATCACAGTACAGCATGCTGCCACATAAGGACTCTTCCGTTCACCAATTCTAGCACACTTCCAAAATATACCCAAGAATCCAGCTTTATTTCTGTCCAAGAGGCTGGGTGCCTAGGATCGGATATAAGCACAGGTACATAGAAGCAGCAAGATTACAGTCAACAGACTCTGAAAAATTGAAAATGGCAAACATAGGCCGGCGAAGCCCCAGCCACATCCAGAGAGGATGTTTTTTAATGGAGGAAGTAGGGTTTGGTGGGGATGGGAGAGGGCTTTGTAATCATGAAGAGAAAGAACATGAAAGAGAAAGGAAGAGGGAGCTACACGGGGAGTGGCATAGTTAGAGAAAGATCCATTCGCCCCTGGCCTTTTGCCTGTAGGAGCATGAGGAAAAGCTGGTTAGCCCAGAGCTGCGGAGCAGCTTGCACGGCCCTTTGGGGAGCTGCATGGAAGCCAGGTCCTTCTGTGGGAGAAGTCTTCTCAGGATGTGGATTTTCCATCCTCTGCTGCCCCTGTTCCAAGAATGATTAAAAAAAAAAAAAATCCCTGGAGGGATGGGCGTTGCAAGGAAAGGAAAGCACAGAGGAGTAAAAATGCCTCCTCCTCTCTCCTTCAGTTATTGCATTAGTTAGGATATCGGTTTGGGTACTTTAACAGAGAGACCCCAAATCTCAGGACTTTCAAAAAGATACAAACGTACTCCTGTCTTGTTTCATGTTGGTAGTAGGAGGTGTTCCACATATTATCAGGGATCCACACTCCTCTCATCTTGTTCTGCTTTCCTCGGCATGTGGCTTCCATCTCCTGGCCCAGTATGGTTGTTCTAACTCTTGCCATCACATCCATGTTCACATTCAGCCACTCCTAGGCTCTGGGGAGTCTTTTAACTAGGCGGCTGCATGGCCAGTCAAAAGGCTCTTAATCTAAGAAAAGGAGAACTGATTTTGTAGACAACCAGCATTCTTGGTCTCACACACATATTTGATCATCATGCATGTAAAGATGATAGTTGAAGCTTAAGGCATGGGATGAAAAGTATAAGGTAGAGAACGTGACAAGGACACGTTATATCAGTGGCTTCATAGCATGAGAGGCTGGGAGTGGGCAGACGTGAGGGCTGAGAGCTGTGAAGGACGGGAATTTTAGAGGAGTTAGGAGCAGTTTATGATTTGTGGCCCCTTCAATGAATATGTAAAAACAAGTAAATATTAGAATTTGTTTTCAATTATCTTTGGTTACTGACCTGTTTCTTTGAAAGCCTCCCCAGGTTAGAGTGGACATAATTTTTCATTAGTTAGAATGGGAACTGTAGAGTGACAGCAAGCGAATCTCAGGGGCATTCTGATATTTCAGGAGTGACTCTAGCAGAAGTGTGAGTGGGGTACAGAAGGGATGAGAAATGCCTCAGAATCACACTGTCACATCTTTCCTCCAGCAACTGGAGTAATTGGGTAGCCAAAGACGATCAAAGGTACCTAAAGGGGTGAAGTAAGCCTTTGGCCAGGGGTGGTTGTTTTCCTTTGGGGTAGGTTGGCTGTGCTCTGGCATTCCAGATAGGGAAAAGGGCCTGGGGTTTCTGGTGTGTAGACAGAGAGCTTGCCCTCAGACACAAGGAGCCCTTCTCTTGATACAGACACGAAGGAAGGGGAGGGGCGGTGTCTGGAGGAGAACTGGCCCAGAGGGAGAGCTAGGGGCGGGAGGACTGGCTGGGGTGGAATGTATGTGTGAGGACCTCAGGCTCAGAAAAAGGGGGAGGGCTTGAGCTGCTCCCGGTGGGATTCTAGAGACCAGTAAAAATGGAGACTATTAGAAATTGCCATTGGGTCGGCTAGGGGGAGGGTCCAGTTGTTGTCAGCCTCTCTTTGCTGTGGTGTGGGATAATTCATGGAGCTTGAAGAGCTGGTTCAGAGGCTTATGAAGCAATCCTCACAGCCTGCAGTGTAATGGGGCAGCAGCCAGTGAGGGCTCAGCCCTGGGAAGCCACGAGAGTCCAGGACGGGGCTGCCCCTCAGGAAAAGGTCAATACACATACTCCTGTGCATGTTATAAAATAGTACAAGATCTGAAACTTAACAGAAGAGGATTACATTAAATAGCAGATAATCTTCTATAGTGTTCCCCTGAGCCCCAGTGGAGAATCTCCAGTGCTCCATTGTGGGGAGCCCTGATGCGGAGGTCTCTGCAGGCCGCTGGGTGTGCTGGGGCCTAACATCCTCAGGGCAGGCTCCTCCTGGCTTTACCCTGTCTACAAAGGACCCCTTGGTGTTTTCCTGGTCTCTGCTTTTGAAGCACTATCTTGGTCCCAAAGCATCAGTTTCTTTCCAGATATGTTACAGAGAGGTTGGAGAGAGAAACATGTACCCAAGGGACTCAGGGTTAGATTCCCCTCCTCTGCTGATTTCTGTCTGTGGGACTTTGCTAAATTCTCAGAGGCGAGGATCACGACTTCTTCCAGGGGTGTGAGAAGTCAGGGAGTTGGAGGATGGGAAGCAGCTTGACACAATGGGTGCAGGAACTGTCCCTTTATTCCAGCATCGCCTCTCCCTCCACTGCTGCTCCCTCTTCCATATCCTGTTCACAGCTCACTCCTGATATACTGGAGCCCCAGGAAAGCAGCCATGTGGCCTTGATATTAAAGAAGATTTTAATTCATTCTTAAAATGAATTTCAACATGGGTTCTGGAGAGCTGAACGAGCCTTGGAACAGGAAGGCCCTTGGGTCAGCTTTGGATGGCTCTCAAGGGCTGTGCTTTGGAAGCTATTCATTATAAACTGGGGGGTGGCGCGGGGTCACACAAGCAGACCTGGATTCTGGATGGATCATTCTGGCAGCTATCGGGGGCAGGGAGGAGAGCTCTCAGCAAAGGGAACTGATCGTCCACGGTGCGCTGTGCCCTCCTTGTCATCCCATCCGCTTATTGTCCTTGGGGGCGACTCCAGCGATTTCATTCCACCTTTTCTGAGCTCGTCTCAGAGGCGTAGGCGGCCCGAGTTGTTTGTTGGGTTCAGCACAGCCCGCAGACGGTCCAGCACAACCACCTTTTCCTTTCAAATGATACTAGCGGTTACTTTCCAGATCGCCCGAGGTCTGGGAAGGCCAGCTTGTAGCAGGGGTCTTAGGTGAGCTTTTGGGCCGGGGAAGAACCCAGGAAGGCAACCAGAAGCCTCGACCGCCGGCCAGCTGGGTTCCACGCTGCCGACCCGGACGCACCGCCCTCAGGAGCAGAAAGTTCCGGGCCCGACGGGGAGGGCGGCGGGCGCTGCGGCCGCTTCTTGGCACGAAAGTGTGATGGGGTGTGGACGGGCCTCCCCACCCCACCCAGGAGCCACGCACCGCTGCCAGGAAGCCACGTGGGACTCGAGTCGCCGCCAGAAAGAAGGCACGTGAGGAGAGGTCCCGAGTCCTGTGCCACCACCTGGGGCGGGGGGGGGGGGCGCCGCACTGCTGCCTGGAGCCGGGGTCCCAGGCCCAGGCTCAGCCTGGGAGGCACACAAGCTGTTGTCACACTTTCCTCGCCCGACGCCACCACCTCTTTGTAGGTCACACAGCAGTGGAGAGGGGTTGGCTCTTATTTACCCCTGTGTCCTCCCTCGAGAGTCTCCTATTCTCAGCCCCCATCGTAGCCCCATCTTCCCCCCAACCTCTCTCACGCACATCCACCCCCGACGTGCACGTATACACATGCGCGCACACACACATCTCCGCGTTAATGACCCAATGGGATGCAGTTTCACAACCGCTGGGACGCAGGCTGTGCTCTGTGCCTCTCCTGGGCTTTTCCCTGTCTCTACAAAGAGAATGTAAGTTGGTCAAACTTGTTCCTGTGTTGTTGCCACCCCTCCCCCGCCCCCCACACTGGGAAGTGTTCTTAAGGCCTTGGATCCTACAGCCCCGTCGTGGCCCCGTGGGGTGGGAGTTGGGAGGGGGCAGCAAGGACGCAGGGACAGAGGTCTTGGTCAAGTGTGAGGTTCCACACCTGGGCTCTGCAGCCCCCAGCGTTTCAGGTTGATTGGCAGCCTTCAGTACTGCCTTGTGAAATCCGTCCCCGGGTTGCGTTGGTTTTTGTTGTTGTTGTTTTTTGCTGGATCAATAATTTTAAAATTTATTTATTTAAAATTGAATAATTTGAATTGAATATAATCAATTATTTCATTTTTGGTTTTTGGTTTTTTAATTTTTTCATTTTAATTTTTTATTGAGGTATAGTTGATGTACAATATTATGTAAGTTACAGGTGTACAATATAGTGATGCCCAATTTTTAAAGGTTACCCTCCACGTATAGTTATTGTAAAATATTGGTTATATTCCTTGTGTTGTACAACATATCCTTGTAGCTTATTTTATACATAATAGTTTGTACCCATTAATTCCCTGCTCCTCTATTGCCCCTCCATCCTTCCCTCTCCCCACTGGTAACCACTAGTTTGTTCTCTATTTCTGTGAGTCTGCTTCTTTTTTGTTATATTCACTAGTTTGTTGTATTTTTAGATTCCACATATAAGTGACATCGTACAGTATTTGTCTTTCTCTGTCTGACTTATTTCACTTAGCATAATACCCTCCAAGACCATCTATATTGTTCCAAATGGCAAAATTTCATTCTTTCTTATGGCTGAAGAGTATTCATCTGTATCTGTCTATCTATCTATCTCTCTATCTATCTATATCCCACATCTTCTTTATCCATTCATGCATCGATGGACACTTAGGTTGCTTCCATATCTTGGCAATTGTAAATAATGCTGCTATGAACATTGGGGTGCATGTATCTTTTCGAATTAGTGTTTTTGTTTCTTTTGGGTATATACCCAGGAGTGGAATTGCTGGGTCATATGGTGGTTCTATTTCTAGTTTTTAAAGAAACCTCCATACTGTTTTCCACAGTGGCTGCACCAATTTACATTCCCACCAACAGTGTTCGAGGGTTCTCTTTTCTCCACATTCTTGCCAACATTTGTTATTTGTGTTCTTTTTGATGATAGCTGTTCTGACAGGTGTGAGGTGATATCTCATTGTGGTTTTGATTTGCATTTCCCTGATGCTTAGTCATGTTGAGCATCTTTTCATGTGCCTGGTTGGTCATCAGGGTTGCAGTAGTTTATTTATTTATTTAGGCTGCACTGGGTCTTAGTTGCAGCACGTGGGATCTTCGTTGTGGCAAGTTTAGTAGCGGCATTGGAACTCTTAGTTGCGGCATGCACGTGGATCTAGTTCCCAGACCAGGTATCAAACCATCCATCAAAACTCCATCCAGCCAACTCCATCAAAACTACTGCAACCTGGTGACTTCACTGGTGGTCCAGTGGGTATGACTCCACACTCCCAATGCAGGGGGCCCAGGTTCGATCCCTGGTCCGGGAATTAGATCCCACATGCATGCTGCAGCTAAGAGTTTGCGTGCTGCAACTAAGAAGTCCGCATGCCGCAACTAAAGATCCCGCATGCCGCAATGAAGATGCTGTGTGCTGCAACTAAGACCTGGCACAGCCAAAATAAAAGAAAGAAAGAGAAAGAAAGAAAGAAAGAAAGAAAGAAAGAAAGAAAGAAAGAAAGAAAGACAGAAAGACATCCTCTTCTGTAGGGACAGTGGCTCAGCTCATACCTAAGCCTAGGTTGATGGCACTACCAGCGTCTCCTCCCACTTCTCCCATATCTGCAAGGTCTCCTGGGCACTATGTTCCACCCTACTCATTCAGGCTGATGCAGCTTAGGTAGACTAGGAGAAGAAAGCTGGCCTTAGGCGAGAACCACAGTTAAGAAAGCGTTTCCACCTTCCATTCTGTGCCCCTTCATGGAGAAGAGGGGTCAAGTGAAAGAAGGGAGAGGTCTGACTAGAAATGAAAGTGAAGGGGTTGTCGAGCATCTGCTGGATGTTCAGTTACATTCCAGGAACAGACATTGGGTACACTGGGTGAGTGGATCAGTCTGTGTGTACGATGAAGAGAAAAAAATCACACAATAATTGGAACAGAGAAAGTTTAACACAAAGACGTATTAAGTATAACAGTGGATTGGAGTAATGAGGGACTGGCTAGTAAGAAAAAAAGAAAACTCTAAAGAATATGGGAATAACAGCTGTGAGGAACAGTTACTACCTCTAGGGCTGATAGTGGGCCCAAGAGGGCACAACTATGACTGAATGATACAAATCACTGTGCTGCTGTACTGGTGGAACTTGCTGTAAATCGACCCTCTGGAACTTGCCGGCAATATGCCCTGTAGGATAAAACTTGTTCCCTCCACAATCTTTCTCCAGCACCTCCTACTGAAAGAAGCTTAAACTGTGCTACTGGCAAAGGGAAAACTTAAGGGTCCATATCCATTTCCACAGAGCAGGCTAAAGGGTGAATGTGAGGTTGAAAGGGAGTACCAGTGTCAAAAGTTCAGAAAAAAAAAAAGTGAAACCGATGAATCGGTGAGGCAGTAATTAGTAGAAAATTTATTTTGCACACACCAAAAGAACAGTTTGCAAACCAGGAGCACTGAAACTAAAACATGGAATGAGACTCAGAAGTATATTGTTATAAAGCAGCTTATATAGTGTGGACGCAGTGATTTTCTTCACAGTGATTGGTTATAATATTAGAATTTTCTTAAATGAAAGGGAATTGGTTAGTGGTCACCTCAGCAGTTTTGGGGAATAACTTAAGTTTCACCTGTGATTTTCAGAGGCATAAGCAAGAAGTGACCCAGGTTAAGTTAGCCTCACTTGCTTTGCAAAATAAACTAAATTAAACTTTGCTTGTGTGACTAAACTGGTTTTGTATGCTCAGGGAATTTTCAAGACTGGTTTCTGTTTGTGTTTGATTTTAACACCAGCATAGTGCATCCTTTCTATTACTCAGCTTCCCTGTGCACCCTCTTACACATATTTACACTCCCATACCCCAGTGAAGCAACTCTACATTTCTACCCAAGGAGTGGGTAGAAACTTACTAGTGAAGAAACTCTCTCTCACTTTTCCCCCCAAATGAGGAGATGCACAGTGCCAAGAGTCACTGTATAACTGCCACAGTGAAACGGAACCAAAATTCCAGGCACTGTGGTGGGTGCTCTATATTTTATAATATTTAATTCTTAGAACCTTGTGAAGAAAGTGCCATTTAAATATAAACAAGATGTGGTGCTTCTCTCCAGGAACTTAGGTGAGAAGACTGTCTACAAAGATTTCTAATAACAGGCAAAGTGACTTAAGTGCTAAAAGGAGGTGACGGGAACCCACTGTGGAATCCTAGAGAAGGAGCTACTCATTCCTTACCAGGGGGCTGTAGGAAAGTGTCTTGGTGTAGATTTTATTAGAACAGATGTCCTACTGGAACAGGCGTCAAGGGATGTGAGAAAGTTCCGGAAGCAATTGAGCAGGAGGTAGAATAACAGGGGATGTGAACATGTGCTATGGGGTGGGGGTAATACGTGTGTTCAAATGTTAACTCTGCCACTAGTCTTGTGGCTTTGAGCAAGTTAATGAAACTAAGCCTCAGTTTTCTCATCTTTAATATGGGACAGTAATACTGACTTCTTACAGTGGAGAATGGCAAATAGAGAGTGGTGCAGCTGAAGGGCAGGGTGGCACAGATTTAGTGGGCCTTATTAAGGGCACATTTCGAAAGTTGGATTATTCCGGATTTGTTCCCAAAGCTGGTGTTGGATATGAGTACAAACCCCGGAAAACCTTAGACAAAGTCTGAACTCAAATCTCTTACATTCTACACTTTTTCTATGATGTGTTGTATGTGAAGAACATTTTGTAAGGGGTGGAATTACCCTGGTGGCTACCAGTTCATATTGCTTTTTGTATGCGTGGAAAAAAGTACAGTTAAAAACATCTGCATATAGGTATAAAGTGAAGGAGGCATGGCGCCACACTTTCCGTCGCGCATTCGGCCCCCCCTCCCTTGCAGGCGACTGCACACGCCCCGTGCTACTGCGCAGCCGCAGAAACCTGGGCGGGTTTTGCGCCTTCCGTTACCGCCTCGGTCCGTTACAGTCTGTCTTCCGGTGTGCACAGCCGCGACCCGGATGCAGTGCAGACGCCGAGCCGGAGGCAGTCAGAGCTGGGCTCCCTGCCTCACGATGTCTGAGGAAAAGGGTAAGGGGCCCTCCCCGAAGCTTTCCCAATAGTTTCTGCCTTTCTTCACCCCACCCGGGGAAAGGCTCTAACAGGTTTTGACCCCAGCCCATCTAGAGGGCTGCACACGTGACCGTGGGACTGGCTGTTAATCGGCCACAGCGCGTCAGGTGGTGGCCTCTCGGCTGCGGTCCCAGCTTGGTCAGGGCGCGCGTGGGAACCCGGGTGTTGCGGGCAGAGTCTAGCCCTGGGTCCAGGGCGTCCCTGAGGCTCAAGGCATCCCAGGAACTCAGGGTGTACCCGAGGTTCATGGCGTTCCAGAGGCTGAAGCTAGTCCTGGGGCTTTTGGGGTCAAGGGTTCATGGTGTCCCAGGGACTGAAAGCTCTGGGACTTTCGAGGTCCCAGGGTTCATAGCTTCCAGGGGCTGGTGGCCATCTGGGGCTTGTGTGGTCCCAGGGTTCATGGCATCCCCAAGGCTTGAGGTAATCTGGGGCTTCTGGGGTCCCCGGGGTTCCTGGTGTCCCTGAGGCTTGAGGCGATCTGGAGCTTCCGGGTCCCAGGGTTTGTGGCATCCCAGGCACACGAGGGGCTCTGGGGGCTTCCGGGATCCCACGGTTCATGGCGTCCCAGGGGCTTGAGAGGATCTTGGGGCTCGAGGTGTCTGCAGAGTTCATGGTGTCCTGAGGGATGGAGGGAATCCTGGGGCTTTCAGGTCTCCAGGGTTCATGGCGTCCCTGGGACTTGAGGTGACCCATAGCTGGCTCCGCCCCCAGGGTTCTCGTGGCGCCAGCACGTGGCGAGGCCCGGCCTCGTTTCCTGCATGAGGGCGGTATTTCCTTACAGGACCTCTAGCGGCCGTAGTAGAACAGCCGTCCTCTCCCGAGAGGGTGGGCGACCGCGGTTGTTTCCTGCGCCCCCCAGAGGGCGGCGTGCCACGCTTTAGCTGCAGAGCAGTTCTGCGCAGCAGCGGTTTTTCCTTTGAACTTTTTTTCAAGGCCTCATGCGCATGCACCGCAAGCAGCTGCTGAGCACTGCTTGTTGCTCCAGGAAAGCGATTTGGCTTAGCGGCTGGGACACTCTTTGGAGGAGAGGATTTGCTTTGCTGGAAGAGTGAGTCTGCCTTTGGCAACCTCAAATTGCAGCAGCGCTGCGGGGGGTGGGGTGTGTTTCTCACCGTCTCTCGCAGGATGCCAGAACGTGTGAGCTTTTGAGATTTGGCTACTTATTTTTTAAGTACTTGGTGCTGACTTTCTGGGACAAGTTGATCCATTATCCTTTCTCTTTCCCTGTCGGAGGAGGTAGGGGTCCAGGAAGGACCAAGACTCTCCGACGTTATATAGAATTATTTTTTTAATGTTACAACGTTATTTTTATTTCTTTTTGGGTTTGCTTTTCATTGAGATAACATTGGTTTATAAGATTATACGTTTCATGTGTACAACATTATATTTCTACTTCTGTATACCCTACAGCATGCTCACCACCAAAATTTTATATAGAATTTTGAGTTTAAAGAATTGATAAACAAGCGAGTTGATTCATTATAACATCTTTTGAGATTGAGACGTTGATTTTGAGGCTTAGATCGTAACTGCGTTTGACCAAAGACAGATTGGGCAGCCTCGTTGTTTTATAGTAAATATGCAAATGAGGAGAAAGAAAATAAAGATGTGTGTGTGGAGAAATTCCCGCGCATAGAGCCTGTTCTTTGCTTCAAGAGGGCAGATGCGGGAGTCAGTACACTGCAAAATGTGAGGACCACTGTAAAGCAGGGGAGTGCTTCGGTGCAAGCTCCAGGACCCATCCCGCCGGCAGTATGGTTGAGCATGGTAGTTCGGTAGAAAAGATCCTAATTTAGTCTGCTGGGGATCGCTTCCCTCACTCTTCTACCCGGTTCTCCCCGAATTAGGACTGCTCTGGGGTTTTATGACACGAAGTGGTCAACTGGTTCAATGTTTACAAGTAGAGATTTCACAAGCAACTTTTCTATGCACTGTTTTTATAAAGCAGGGCATGGGCTCGATTCAGTTTCAAGCCTGCCTGCAGCAAGTGCTGGACGATGGGACACATTTTGGTGGTATTATCCCCCAACGGGCCGACTTTGTAGTCTCTAAAGTTTGACTAGGAGAGTAGAAGGGCTGGTTTTTAGAGTCCTGGGCAGAAGATTTAGAAAGTGATTGTTCAGTGTACTGACGCACAGTTTTGCTAAAAACATCGGAATGATCTGGCCATTGTAATCTGCCGTTTTGCTGTGTATATTCTTTGCACTAGTTGTCATGTGAAACGCAGGTTTCAGCCCTCACCATTGTGAACTAATGCCTTATCTGGTAAGTTCATGGCAACTTAGTTCCTTGCACCTTGGGACCATAATCTTCAAAAAACTTCTAAATATTATAATGTCTTAAAAATTGCCTCTGAAGGCTATGCATATACCTAAAGGAATTAGAATTTTGCCAATTAACTGAGAAATTTTAGTGGAGTTGTCAGTAGCTTTACTCATACTAGTTTGAAAGATCAGTTGATATACAAAAACTTGTCTTAAAAATAAAATTTCAGTTGCCTTTGTTATTTTCTCTTGATTATAAAGTCTAAGCTTTATTGTAGAGAATCTTAACAAATACAGAGAAGTCTAATGAAGATAATTTTGCCACCCAGAGATAGTGACACAGAGATAACCATTGGTATGTTTCCTTCTGCTCTCAAAGTTAAGATTATGCTGTATTTTTCTGCTTTGAATCTTACCCCCGTTTAAGAAGCAAGTATTTCACAAGCATTTCTAATATTAATAAATGTTCTTTGAGAATGTGCTTCTCATTGGCAATATACCATTCCATCATATGAAAATACCATAATTTATTTAACCAGTTTCCTTTTGTTTGGATAAGTAGGTAGTTTCTAATGTTCTATTTTTTTTCTATGAAGACTATTAAGTCTTGGTACTTAATAGTTGGGACTCTCCAAACTCAATCCCAAAGTTTTATGGATGAGAAAACAGAGGCAAAAGAGTAGATGTATCTGGCCCAAAGTTAATACCCCTGGATAGCTAGAGAGCCTGAATTGGAGCCTACACCATGTGATTCCTAATTTAGTACCATTTTCACACCACCTTATACTAGCTAGTTACTTTATTCTAATACTTTGGTCTATTGCAAATAAATGTACTGAATCCAAGATATGCAATGTAAATGTGATCTACGAGTTAACACTTCAAGCTTAAACATGTTCTTTTTCAGATCAACTTTAAGAAATAAAAAAACCCATTTAGAGACCATACATTTGGCATATTGTGCTATTTTTCATATTCGTTAGAATGGTTTACCAAGTTGATATTTCACATCTAGTTTACCTGTAGTCATCTATTTCACATTTTGTGAGATTCAATTTGAATTTAATTTGTTTGATAACAACATTTACTTTTGTACATTATTTCTGCATTATTTATTATCATAAGGATTGATAATTTATTTTTATTTTTTTATTTTTAAATGTCACCTTTAAAAAAATTTATTTCTTTTTGGCTACATTGGGTCTTCGTTGCTGCGCGAGGGCTTTCTCTAGTTGCAGCGAGCGGGGGCTACTCTTCCTTGTGGTGTGCAGTCTTCTCATTGCGGTGGCTTCTCTTGTTGTGGAGCATGGATTCTAGGTGTGTGGGCTTCAGTAGCTGTAGCACGCAGGCTCAGCAGTTGTGGCTCTTGGGCTCTAGAGCGCAGGCTCAGTAGTTGTGGCACACGGGCTTAGTTGCTCCGCGACATGTGGGATATTCCCGGACCAGGGCTCGAACCCGTGTCCCCTTCATTGGCAGGCGGATTCTTAACCACTACACCACCAGGGAAGCGCGATATTGATTTTTAAAGAACAAGTTTGGGAATTCATGGTCACCACAAAGTGTAGTTGTGTAATACCAGTTGTATCCTTTAAAAGTTAAAAGCATATCATTGAACACATAGTACATGGGCCAGGTGGTCCAGTTTCTTTTTTTTTTCTGAATTTTATTTTATTTATTTTTTTAAACAGCAGGTTCTTATTAGTTATCCATTTTATACATATTAGTGTATATATGTCAATCCCAATCTCCTAATTCATCACACCACCACCCCCCCGTCCCTGGCCACTTTCCCCCCTTGGTGTCCATATGTTTGTTCTGTACATCTGTGTCCCAATTTCTGCCCTGCAAACCGGTTCATCTGTAGGTTCCACATATATGCATTAATATACGTTATTTGTTTTTCTCTTTCTGACTTACTTCACTCTGTATGACAGTCTCTAGATCCATCCACGCCTCTACAAATGACCAATTTCGTTCCTTTTTAAGGCTGAGTAATATTCCATTGTATATATGTACCACAATTTCTTTATCTATTCATCTGTCGATGGGCATTTAGGTTGCTTCCATGTCCTGGCTATTGTAAATAGTGCTGCAATGAACATTGCGGTGCACGTGTCTTTTTGAATTATGGTTTTCTCTGGGTACATGCCCAGTAGTGGGATTGCTGGGTCATATGGTAGTTCTATTTTTAGTTTTTTAAAGAACCTCCATACTGTTCTCCATAGTGGCTGTATCAATTTACATTCTCACCAACAGTGCAAGAGGGTTCCCTTTTCTCCACACCCTCTCCAGCATTTGTTGTTTGTAGATTTTCTGATGCTGCCCATTCTAACTGGTGTGATATGATACCTCATTGTAGTTTTGATTTGCATTTCTCTAATAATTAGTGATGTTGAGCAGCTTTTCATGTGCTTCTTGGCCATCTGTATGTCTTCTTTGGAGAAATGTCTATTTAGGTCTTCTGCCCATTTTTGGATTGGATTGTTTGTTTTTTTGTTATTGAGCTGCATGAGCTGCTTGTAAAATCTGGAGATTAATCCTTTGTCAGTTGCTTCATTTGCAAATATTTTCTCCCATTCTGAGGGTTGTCTTTTGGTCTTGTTTATGGTTTCCTTTGCTGTGCAAAAGCTTTGAAGTTTCATTAGGTCCCATTTGTTTATTTTTGTTTTTATTTCCATTACTCTAGGAGGTGGGTCAGAAAGGATCTTGCTGTGATTTATGTCATAGAGTGTTCTGCCTATGTTTTCCTCTAAGAGTTTGATAGTTTCTGGCCTTACATTTAGGTCTTTAATCCATTTTGAGCTTATTTTTGTGTATGGTGTTAGGGAGTGTTCTAATTTCATTCTTTTACATGTAGCTCTCCAGTTTTCCCAGCACCACTTATTGAAGAGACTGTCTTTTCTCCATTGTATATCCTTGCCTCCTTTGTCATAGATTAGTTGACCATAGGTGCGTGGGTTTATCTCTGGGCTTTCTATCCTGTTCCATTATTCTATATTTCTGATTTTGTGCCAGTACCATATTGTCTTGATTACTGTACCTTTGTAGTATAGTCTGAAGTCAGGCAGTCTGATTCCTGCAGCTCTGTTTTTTTTCCTTCAAGACCGCTTTGGCTATTCGGGGTCTTTTGTGTCTCCATACAAATTTTAAGATTTTTTGTTCTAGTTCTGTAAAAAATGCCATTGGTAATTTGATAGGGATTGCATTGAATCTGTAGATGGCTTTGGGTACTATAGTCACTTTCACAATGTTGATTCTTCCAATCCAAGAACATGGTATATCTCTCCATCTGTTGGTATCATCTTTAATTTCTTTCAGCAGTGTATTATAGTTTTCTGCATACAGGTCTTTTGTCTCCCTAGGTAGGTTTATTCCTTGGTATTTTATTCTTCTTGTTGCAGTGGTAAATGGGAGTGTTTCCTTAATTTCTCTTTCAGATTTTTAATCATTAGCATATAGGAATGCAAGAGATTTCTGTGCATTAATTTTGTATCCTGCAGCTTTACCAAATTCATTGATTAGCTCTAGTAGTTTTCCGGTGGCATCTTTAGGATTCTCTATGTATAGTATCATGTCATCTGCAAACAGTGACAATTTTACTTCTTCTTTTCCAATTTGTATTCCTTTTATTTATTTTTCTTCTCTGATTGCCATGGCTAGGACTTCCAAAACTATGTTGAATAATAGTTGTGTGAGTGGACATCCTTGTCTTGTTCCTGGTCTTAGAGGAAATGCTTTCAGTTTTTCACCATTGAGAATGATGTTTGCTGTGGGTTTGTCACATATGACGTTTATTATGTTGAGATAGGTTCCCTCTATGCTCACTTTCTGGAGGGCTTTTATCATAAATGGGTGTTGAATTTTGTCAAAAGCTTTTTCTGCATCTATTGAGATGATCATATGGTTTTCCTCTTTCAATTTGTTAAAATGGTGTATCACATTGATTGATTTGCGTATATTGAAGAATCCTTGCATCCATGGGATAAATCCCACTTGATCATGGTGTATGATCCTTTTAATGTGTTGTTGGATTCTGTTTGCTAGTATTTTGTTGAGGATTTTTGCATCTATATTCATCAGTGATATTGGTCTGTAATTTTCTTTTTTTGTAGTATCTTTGTCTGGTTGTGGTGTCAGGGTGATCGTGGCCTCATAGAATGAGTTTGGGAGTGTTCCTTCCTCTGCAATTTTTTGGAAGAGTTTGAGAAGGATCTGTGTTAGCTCTTCTCTAAATGTTTGATGGAATTCATCTGTGAAGCCCTCTGGTCCTGGACTTTTGTTTGTTGGAAGATTTTTAATCACAGTTTCAATTTCATTATTTGTGATTGGTCTGTTCATATTTTCTATTTCTTCCTGGTTCAGTTTTGAAAGGTTATACCTTTCTAAGAATTTGTCCATTTCTTCCAGGTTGTCCATTTTATTGGCATAGAGTTGCTTGTAGTAGTCTCTTAGGATGCTTTGTATTTCTGTGGTGTCTGTTGTAACTTCTCCTTTTTCATTTTTAATTTTATTGATTTGAGTCCTGTTTCTCTCTCTCTTTTTTTTTTTTTTGCCTTACGCGGGCCTCTCACTGTTGTGGCCTCTCCCGTTGCAGAGCACAGGCTCCGGACGCGCAGGCTTAGCGGCCATGGCTCACGGGCCTAGCCGTTCCGTGGCATATGGGATCTTCCTGGACCGGGGCACGAACCCGTGTCCCCTGCATCGGCAGGCAGACTCTCAACCACTGCGCCACCAGGGAAGCCCCCTCTCCCTCTTTTTTTCTTGATGAGTCTGGCTAATGGTTTATCAATTTTGTTTATCTTCTCAAAGAACCAGCTTTTAGTTTTATTGATTTTTGCTATTGTCTTCTTTGTTTCTATTTTGTTTATTTCTGCTCTGATTTTTATGATTTCTTTCCTTCTACTAACTTTGGGTTTTGTTTGTTCTTCTTTCTCTAGTTCCTTTAGATGTAAGGTTCGATTGTTTATTTGAGATGTTTGTTGTTTCTTGAGGTAGGATGGTATTGCTATAAACTTCCCTCTTAGAACTGCTTTTGCTGCATCCCATAGGTTTTGGACTGTCGTGTTTTCATTGTCATTTGTCTTTAGGTGGTTTTTGATTTCCTCTTTGATTTCTTCAGTGATCTCTTCGTTATTTAGTAACATATTGTTTAACCTCCATGTGTTTGTGTTTTTTACGGTTTTTTCCCTGTAATTGATTTCTAATCTCATAGCGTTGTGGTCAGAAAAGATGCTTGATATGATTTCAATTTTCTTAAATTTACTGAGACTTGATTTGTGACCCACAATATGATCTATCCGAGAGAATGTTCCTTGTGCACTTGTGAAGAAATTGTAATCTGCTGTTTTTGGATGGAATGGCCTATAAATATCAATTAAATCTATCTGGTATTGTGTCACTTAAAGCTTCTGTTTCCTTATTAATTTTCTCTTTGGATGATCTGTCCATTGGTGTCAGTGAGGTGTTAAAGTCCCCCATTATTATTGTGTTACTGTCGATTTCCTCTTTTACAGCTGTTAGCAGTTACCTTATGTATTGAGGTGCTCCTATGTTGGGTGCATATATAGTTTTAATTGTTATATCTTCTTCTTGGATTGATCCCTTGATCATGATGTAGTGTCCTTCCTTGTCTCTTGTAACATTCTTTATTTTAAAGTCAGTTTTATCTGATATGAGTATTGCTACTCCAGCTTTCTTTTGATTTCCATTTGCATGGAACATCTTTTTCCATCCCTTCACTTTCAGTCTGTATGTGTCCCTAGGTCTGAAGTGGGTCTCTTGTAGACAGCATATATATGGGTCTTGTTTTTGTATCCATTCAGCAAGCCTGTGTCTTTTGGTTGGAGCATTTAATCCATTCACGTTTAAGGTAATTGTCGATATGTATGTTCCTATTACCATTTTCTTAAGGTTTTGGGTTTGTTTTTGTAGGTCCTTTTCTTCTCTTGTGTTTCCCACATAGAGAAGTTCCTTTAGCATTTGTTGTAGAGCTGTTTTGGTGGTACTGAATTCTCTTAGCTTTTGCTTGTCTGTAAAGCTTTTGATTTCTCCATCGAATCTGAATGAGATCCTTGCTGGGTAGAGTAATCTGGGTTGTAGGTTCTTCCCTTTCATCACTTTAAATACGTCATTCCACTCCCTTCTGGCTTGTAGAGCTTCTGCTGAGAAATCAGCTGTTAACCTTATGGGAGTTCCCTTGTATGTTATTTGTCATTTTTCCCTTGCTGCGTTCAATAATTTTTCTTTGTCTTTAATTTTTGCCAATTTGATTACTATGTGTCTTGGTGTGTTTCTCCTTGGGTTTATCCTGTATGGGACTCTCTGCACTTCCTGGACTTGGGTGGCTATTTCCTTTCCCATGTTAGGGAAGTTTTCGACTATAATCTCTTCAAATATTTTCTCGGGTTCTTTCTCTCTCTCTTCTCCTTCTGGGACCCCTCTAATGCGAATGTTGTTGTGTTTAATGTTGTCCCAGAGGACTCTTAGGCTGTCTTCATTTCTTTTCATTCTTTTTTCTTTATTCTGTTCCGCAGCAGTAAATTCCACCATTCTGTCTTCCGGGTCAGTTATCCATTCTTCTGCCTCAGTTATTCTGCTATTGATTCCTTGTAGTGTTTTTTTCATTTCATTTATTGTACTGTTCATCTCTGTTTGTTCTTTAATTCTTCTAGGCCTTTGTTAAACATTTCTTACATCTTCTCAATCTTTGCCTGCATTCGTTTTCTGCGGTCCTGGATCATCTTCACTATCATTATTCTGAATTCTTTTTCTGGAAGGTTGCCTCTCTCCACTTCATTTAGTTGTTTTTCTGGGGTTTTGTCTTCTTCCTTCATCTGGTACATAGCCCTCTGCCTTTTCATCTTTCTGTGGTCCAGTTCCTTAAAGGAGAAGAAATTTATTGCTCTATAGAATTGGAAGTCCTAGAAATAATACTATTTGTGTGTGTGTACATACACATATATCTCAAAGCTTCATACTAAGCAGTTGATGTCTTAGCTAACTTGAAATTAGAGATATGAAAATGCTTCATGTAATTTTTTTCAGCTAAAATGTTTTTTAAACACTCCGTAACTTTATAAGGTAGTTTCCTCTAGAAACTTTCAATTTAATGTGGTATCTAATATACCCTTTCTCTTTGCTTCTTCTTAGCTTATATTACTATAGCTCTTGAAGAGGACAGTGATGCCAATGATGATGCTGATCTTGTGATAGTAGAAGATTCTGATACAGAGGTTACTGAGAACATAGTTTCCAGTGATGAAGTGTTGACTCTACAACCAGATTTTGAAGGCAACAGTGATACCTCTGAGGAACCATCCCAATTGTCATATGGTAATTTTGTTAAATTTCCTCCTGTGTGAAATTTTGCTCCCTGGTCCTCATTTCCAGTAAATTGCTTAAATATTCCTCTAATTTTTACATTAATTAGTTATTATCAGAGGGCGAAGCTTTGTGTTAATAGCACAGTGTTTACTTGTGCTTTCATTTTCCCTTCATTTAAGCTTTGTCATGTCTCCTTTTCTATTTTTGTTCTACGGGAAGTGGGGAGGTAGCCTTGGAAAGTGTTCGAGAGAATATATTTTGTTTCTGAAAAATTATTTATACCTGGCAACTAAAATTATAACTATTTGGGGGCAAAGCAAAAACTGAAGTTATGGGAGAAACATCTTGGGCCAAGAGTCCGTGGAATAGACGAGATGATTGTCTTTGTTGAAGATCTCAAAGAATCAACAAAAAACTCCCAAGCAATTATAGCAAGATTCTCAGGATACAAGGTTAATATGCAAAAGTCAATCCCTTTCCTATATACAAGCAGTAAACAAATGAAACTTGAAATTAAAAACACAGCATCATTTACATTAGCACCCAAAAAAGAGTCCCTGGAAAGTAGAATCCTGCAACCAGAGCTCTAGGTACTTGTCCTTTCAGTGGTTGCTTCTCAACCACAATAAGAAGGAAATGGGAGGCCATTCACCTCCTCACTTATACACAGAGCCAAGAGATGTTACCCCTTGGGAACATTCCTTCAGTAACTATATGACAGTATGCTCTTTGCCATTTGCTTAGAGACTTGAGTTTCCTACTCTTTAAAACATTGAAGTATTGTTGCTTAGATTAGAGGTCAGCAAACTTTTTCTGTAAAGGACCGGATATTAAATATTTTAGGATTTAAAGTTGTAAGGGCTCTGTTGCAACTACTCAGCTCTCCTGTTGAAATGTGAAAACAACATTATATTAGCAGACGAGTATGGCTGTGTTCCAGTAAAACTTTATGGACTCTGAAATTTGAATTTCCTATAATTTTTCCATTTCATGAAATATTCTTTTGTGTTTTTTAAAATTTAAAACTTAAAAATGTGAAAAAAAAACCCACCAAAAAATAAAACCATTCTTGGCTCCTGGGCTATACAAAAACAGGCAGCAGGGTGGGTTTGGTCTACAGGCTGTAGTTTGCCAACCCCTGGTCTAAATGATGCCAAAAGTCATTTGATACCACTTGTTATCAGTTCTGGTTTTAAAACTATATTCAAGACCAACAGGATGCTTTCTTAGTGTATTACAAAACATCTGACTGACTCCTTGATAGTAGGGAAAGAACTAGAGGAGAATTTTCAATTGTGGATGCCCTTTGACATCTCATTTCTACTTCTAGGAACTTATCCCATACAACTACTTGCAGAAGTACATGACTGTTCAGCAGCGTTCTTTGCAAGAGGGAAACTTTAGAAGTAACTTAAATATCCATGAATTGGGGACTGGTTAAATAAATCATGCATGGCCTATCTGCATGATAGGAAACTGAGAAGCTGTTAAAACTGATTGCAGTATACCTAAAGGTATTAGTTTGGAAAGACTAATACATGTTTAGTGGAAAAAGGAGGTTGCAGAGCAGTACTTATAGTCGGATCCTTTTTATCTATCTAAGTGACATAAAAATTCAGAATAGGAGATTTCAGCAAAGGCGGCTAGGTAATTTTTTTATTGTGGTAAAATATATATAACATTATATTTATCATTTTAATCATTTGTAAGTGTTCAAAGTAGCATTTGACAGCCTAATAGCTCTGGCTAAAATTTTCAGTACAATATTGATAGCAGTGGTGAAAACGGGCATCCTTGTCTTGCTCCCAATCTCAAGGGAAAAGCTTTCAGGTCATTCACCATTGAATGTGACGTTAGCTGTGGGTTTTCATAAATACCCTTTATCTAGTTGTGGAATTTTCCCTTTGTTCCTAGTTTTCTGAGAATTTTTTTTTTTTTCGGTACGCGGGCCTCTCACTGTTGTGGCCTCTCCCGTTGCGGAGCACAGGCTCCGGATGTGCAGGCTCAGCGGCCATGGCTCATGGGCCCAGCCACTCCGCGGCATGTGGCATCTTCCCGGACCGGGGCACGAACCTGTGTTCCGTGCATCGGCAGGCGGACTCCCAACCACTGCGCCACCAGGGAAGCCCTCTGAGAATTTTTATAATGAAATGATGTTGGATTTTGTCAGATTCCTTTTTGGCATCAATTGAGATGATCATGTGTTTTTTCCCCCTTTATTATATTAATGTGATGTGTTACATTGATTGGTTTTCTTATGTTGAACCACCCTTGCATTCCTGGGATAAATCCCTCTTGGTCATGGTGAATAATCCTTTTTTTTTTTTTTTTTTTACATTTTGACTGTGCCACGTGGCATGCGGGATCTTCGTTCCCCAACCAGGGATTGAAATTGCAGCCCCTGCAGTGGAAGCACAGAGTCTTAACCACTGGGCTGCCAGGGAAGGCCCTGAATAATACTTTTAACATGCTGTTGGATTAGACTTGCTAATATTTTTTTGAGGATTTTTACATCTATGTTCATAAGGGATGTTGGTCTTTTTCTTTTATTGTAATGTCTTTATCTGGCTTTGATATCATGGTAATTCTTCAGTTTTTTAGAAGAGCTTGAGAAGGATTGGTGTGTTAGTTCTTCTTTAAATGTTTGGTAGAATCCAGCAGTGAAGCCCTCTGGTCCAGACCTTTTCTTTACTGGGAGGTTTGTGATGATTGACTCAATCTCTTCACTTGTTATAGGTCTGTTGAGATTTTCTATTTTTTCTTGAGTCAGTTTAGATAAATTTTTAAATTATAAGGACAAATTGTCTTCTCATATACCAGCATCAAGCAATTTAGAAAATATATAGGAAAAAAACCCAATTGATAATGGCTACAAACAAATATTTAAAATTATAAGGAATAAACAAATAAAAAATAGCAGAACCTATATGAAAGGAAAGAAAATACTTTACTGAGGGTCATAAAAAAAGGCTTAAGTGGAGAGACGCAAAGTGTTCCTGGATGAGAAAAAATACTTTAGTGTACCTTTAAAAAAAACCTTGGGAAAACCTGTTTAAGGGACAAGTGGTAATTTACCATATCAAATGCACAAAAAGTTTAAAAGGACAATTATCGAAATACTATGATACTAGTATTGAAACAGGGAGCCAGATTTAATGCAATAGGAAGATCATAAACAGAACAAAGAATTTAGAGTTAATATACTACAGTATATTAATATGAGAAACATATTACATAGTAAATCATGCTGGTACAAATGGTTAACTATTAGGAGTAGGGAAGCCCACTGGGTTTTGCCTCACGTCACAAATAATTTCAAGTTGGATTAGAGAGCTGAATATCTAGTAAATGAAAGTATGGAAAACTAGAAGAAAATATAGTTGAATGTTTTTCCTAATCCTAGTGAAAGATTGAGTATAGAAGTAGTTCGAGAAGTCACAAAAATATTAATGAATTTGATGAAATTAAAAATAAAGAACCACTCCCTCTCTCAAAAGCATCAGACTTCAAAAATCACATCACTACCTGGGAAAAGTATTTGCCGAAAATATACATTTTCCAGAGTTATTATCCTTAAGATAGCAAGACCTCACACAAATCAAACAGGAAACACTGAAACCCCAATAGGGCAATGATCAGAGGACATGAAAAATAACAAGTCACAGAACAGGAAATCTTAATAGATAGCAAACACCTGAAAATATTCAACTGCATTAGTAGCAAGAGAAATGCAAATTAAAATGGGATAGAAAAACTTTCATCTATCAAATTAGAAATTTTTAAATGATTCATTTTAGTGATAATGGAGAAAAACCATTGTACTTCAGTTTTCTATGAATGTAAATTAGTACAACCTTTTTGGACATTTTGGCAGCACCTGTCAGGAGCCCCTGAAGTGCTCATAGCCTTTGACCTACTGACTCTTCTATATATACATTATAAAGAACTATTCAGAGATGTACATAAATATTTACATTTGAATGTGTATACATCATTATAGCAAAATAATGAGCAATTGGAAGCCGTATTAATGTCCTACAACAGAAAACAGGTAACATAACCTATGGACATATACATGATGGAATATTATGCAGGCATTTAAAATATTTTAAAAATTATAAATGACATACAAAATTGCTCAGAATACATGTACAATATGAGTCAAACTACTATATAAAATATATAGAGGGCTTCCCTGGTGGCGCAGTGATTAAGAATCCGCTTGCCAATGCAGGGGACACGAATTTGAGCCCTGGTCCAGGAAGATCCCACATGCTGTGGAGCAACTAAGCCCGTGCTCCACAACTACCGAGCCTGTGCTCTAGAGCCCGCGAGCCACAACTCCTGAAGCCCGCATGCCTTGAGCCCATGCTTGGCAACAAGAGAAGCCACCGCAATGAGAAGCCCGTGCACCGCAACGAAGAGTAGCCCCCACTCACCGCAACTAGAGAAAGCCCGCGTGCAGCAACAAAGACTCAATGCAGCCAAAACAAATAAATAAAATAAATAAATTTATTAAAAAAAAAATTAAAAAATAAAATATATAGATAGTAAGAAAACAAGAAGGAAATATATCTAAGGGTTATGATATTTCTTAGTGATGGATTACTTTATTTAGATTCTGAATTTTTTATAAAGAGCTTAATTTTAGGTTGACTTTTTATAGAAATCTATCACATACAAAATATGCACAAATCATAAATATGCAGCTTAAATAATTTTCTAATTAATACACACATATAACCAACACTGAGCCCCCCAGAATCAGCTCTCACCTCCCTTTCAGTCACTACTCTCTTGCAAGGTAGTGCTATCCTGACATCTCCCACCATTGATTATATTTGCCTGTCTTTAGATTGAGCTTTAGCTCAATTGAATTATACACTATTCTTTTAGGTTCCTGAACCCAATTCCAATGTGTATGTTGGGGCTTCCCACACAACAGCAAGCAATTCTTGGACACCAGCAGCTTGTCTGAGAATTCAACTCAATTCTGACATTATATATTGTAGATAGTGTCAGATTCCACAGGTTGAGGGCTCAGTCTTACAAGACTGCCCCCTGCCACCCCTCCTCATACCCCAGTCACAAGCCCAGGCTGTCACCTGTGCTTCTGACCTACTTGCTATAAATCAGAGGTTCCCACAACCTCCTGCTTGGGTTCAATTAATTTTCTAGAGCAGCTCACAGAACTCAGAGAAACATTTTACTTACTAGAATAACAGTTTATTATAAAAGGACATAACTCAGGAACAGTATAGAACTAAATATACACACTTTTTTTTTTTTTTTTTTTTTTTTTTTTTTACTCGGGCCTCTCCCTGCTGTGGCCTCTCCCGTTGCGGAGCACAGG
>NW_020838081.1:0-19076 GCF_003676395.1 Aethalodelphis obliquidens | reverse complement strand
TTTTGCGGTACGCGGGCCTCTCACTGCTGTGGCCTCTCCCGTTGCGGAGCACAGGCTACGGAAGCGCAAGCCCAGCGGCCATGGCTAACTGGCCCAGCCGCTCCGCGGCATGTGGGATCTTCCCAGACCGGGACACGAACCCATGTCTCCGGCATCGGCAGGCTGACTCTCAACCACTGCACCACCAGGGAAGCCCAAGAGTCTTTAACTCCTCTGATTTCTTGTTTCTGAGCCTTTGTTCCTTAGTATCTCCACTATGGAATGAAACGGAAACAGGAAAGGAGGTAAAACTCGAAACCCTTCATTCCGCCTCATTCCTGCCCTGGCTCAGGATGGATAAAGGGAACCTAGCTCTCTCATTAACGCCCTTCCCGGTACTGTGATGCCAGCGTTCAAATCTACTACGAGATATGATATGACAGCATTGCACTCAACGTCCTCCTGGTGGCAGAGATGAATGACTCAGAACCATAACCAAGCCTACATAATTCTAGAAGAGTTTTTGGCTTATTTTTCACATACAGTCCTTTAAGTTTAATTTAAAATTTAACTACGGAAGCAATCATAATCTTAGCACTGAAATGACCTTAGACGTAATCTCACCCAGTTTTCACCGAGCAGGGGAGGAGGCGATGTCTTTAGTGGTCTCTCCAGGCTGCACCGTGGTGGGCGGCCCAAGCCACAAGAGACTCCTGACTCACATTTGGAGGCCCGCAGTCTCCCTGAGTAAAAAGCTTCGGAGCTCCTTGACCAGAGCAGTTAGGACTCATGCTCTGTTGTTCATCTGTCTCCAGCACTTACTCTGTAGCCTTTAGGTTGTGGAGCATCCGCTTCACAATTTGGAAATGTGTTCGATCGGGATTCTTATTCCTACGCGTGGGCAATAAAACCCTTCACTTTTTAAAGGTTTATTCTAAATCACTAACGGAAGAATTCTCATTTTGTCGCTCTCTGAACTTCAGCCAGGACTCCAATTCAACTTGAGTTGGTATTCTGAGAACATATCCATGTTAAGTTTATTAAGGCAGTAAGTGGGTGAAGTAACTTTTTTATGCCTTGCTTTTCAGGAGTTGAAGGTTTAGCAGAGCTAGGTGACCAACCAGTTTCACAAATGAACCGTCTAGCAAATTTAAGAAGACGTGACCCCTACTCAGCGGAAACGGAGTTCATCCCGTTGCGCAAAAAAGCGCGATTATCTATTCCAGGAGAGGATAACGTGGATTGTATGGTAAAGTGAAAATCTTTCTGTTTTTCATTCTGCTTTATTTCTTTTTAATAGATTGAGTTTAATTTCATACAGTGAAATGCACAGATCTTTAAGTGTATATAGTTCAATGAGTTTTGACAAATATGTACGCTCACCCCTCATCAAGGTAAGAACATTTCCATCATCCCAGAAATTTCCCTCATGCCTATTCCCAGTAAGTCCCCACCCCCTGAACCTTGGCGAAATACCATTTGGATGTTTTTTTCCATCATAGATTAGTTTTGCCTATTCTAGAACTTTATGTAAATAGAATCATATAGTATGCACTCTTTTGTGTCATGGTCTCTTTTCCTTAGAGTAATGTTTGGAAATTCATCTGGTTGTAGCATTCCCATTTATTGCTAAGTAATATTGTAATATTCTGTTGTATGAATATCCATGATTTGTTTATCCCTTCTCCTTCTGATGGACATTAGGGTTGTTTCCAGTTTTCGGCTATTATGAGTAAAGTGGCTGTGAACATTATTATGGAAGTCTCTTTGTGAACATATATTTACGTTTAATTTGGGTAAATGCTCAGGAGTGGAAATACTGGGTCACAGGGTAGATTAAAGTTTATGAGAAACTGCCAAACAGTTTTCTGAAGTGGTTGTGTTGCTTTACATTCTCATCATATTCTGCTATGCTTCTAAATCTTTGAAGTTGAATAAAATAGATTATTAAACTATATATAATTAAACTTAACAGAAAATGCATTTATTTACTTACATAAGGATGAAGATAGTAATACCACCTAATCAGTACAGGCAATTCTCTTAACTTCTATCAGCCCCAATATTTTAATCTTTGGGGGGATAATGTTATTTGCCTCCCAAGAGCCATGGTTTCTGACATAATTATGTGAAAGCACTTTGGTAAGCATAAAGCATTAATAGAAGGGTAAGATGACAACATTGTTTTTATTATTACTAATCTATATTATAATTCCATATAATTTTTACTGCCTAATAAGTTTGTAATGCGGGCTAATTCAGATAATTTTTTAAAACAAAGACATTGATAACTACTTGGTATATTTCTATTAAAATTATCCTTATAGTCCATAATTCATCCTTAAAATAGTTATTATAATTAAATCAAATGGTTATTTGCTGTTTATTTATTTATACTCTATTTTATTCCAGAAAAGGATTTAAGATGTCTTAGAGGTTAATCTATTAAGAAACATAGGTGCTTATGTGCTTCCTATTTTGTCCACAGAGTGTCACTGTTGGATTATTTGAAAATTAAAAGCCATATAACATTTGGTTCTTCGTGGTTAGAAATATTTGCTTTTAAAGCAGTTCTGGTGCCAGATTACTGGAAGACTAGTCTTTCCATCCTGAAGTACATAAGGGGTTAAGCGTGATGGAAAATGTTATCTTAAGTGTAGTTGACTTAATGAGAAAATAGTTCTGCAAATATCTTTCCATGTTGTTGTAGTATTTGCAGCGGGCAGAGGTCCTTTAGGCCTTTGGTGCTTCCTCTTTTTTAATAATAAATTTGTTTATTTATTTATTTTTTGGCTGCGTTGGGCCTTCATTGCTGTGCATGGGCTTTCTTTAGTTGCGGCGAGCGGGGGCTACTCTTCGTGGCGGTGTGCGGGCTTCTCATTGCGGTGACTTCTCTTTGTTGTGGGGCACAGGCTCTAGGCACGTGGGCTTCAGTAGTTGTGGCTCACGGGTTCTAGAGTGCAGGCTCAGTAGTTGTGGCACACGGGCTTAGTTGTTCCGCGGCATGTGGGATCTTCCTGGACCAGGGTTCGAACCCGTGTACCCTGCATTGGCAGGTGGAATATTAACCATTGCGCCACCAGGGTAGTCCCCCTTTGGTGCTTCTTGAAAGTGAAATTCAAGTCCTAAAACTTCTTTCAGTTCCTTCTTTTATATTTCCTTTTGGTTTATTAATAAATCCTTCCTATACAAAAACATGAACACCTCATTGTAAAGAAGGTGGAAGTGTCATTAATGAATGTACATCAGACTGAATATTTAAGTAATATTAATTTATAATTGCCAAATATATTTACATTTACTATCATAAAGACAATGATTAAAATTCTTTTTCAGCCTTCATTGACTATGGAGTACCTCTGAACTGTGAGCCCAAGGAAATATTTCTCTCACATGAGCAGTTTACCATTTTATTTTCCTCTTTTCCTTATCTGATAGAAATTCATAGCAGTTTTGTACCCTGTTTCAGTAGCTTTTCTAATTTTTGAAATACTTTTAGGTTTATGGAAGAGTTGCAAATATATTACAAAGAGTTCTTGTGTATACACTTCCCTTCCCTTAATGTTAACTGACCTGTATAATTTAAAGTTATGGCAATTGTTTAACCACAGTACAGTTTTCAAAACCAGGATATTAACATTGGTACCTTACAATAAGCTAAACTGCATCCTTGTTTGAATTACACTATCCCCCCCACAATGTCCTTTTTCTGTTCCAGGATCTGATCCAGTATCCCAGATGGAAATTAGTTGTGTCTCTTTAGTTTCTTCCAATCTGTGACAACTCCTTATTCTTTCCTTCTCTTTTGTGACCTTGACTTTTTTTTTTTTTTAAGGTACATGGGCCTCTCCCGTTGCGGAGCACAGGCTCCGGACGCGCAGGCTCCGGACGCGCAGGCTCAGAGGCCATGGCTCACGGGCCTAGCCGTTCCGCGGCATGTGGGATCTTCCCGGACCAGGGCACGAACCCGTGTCCCCTGCATCGGCAGGCGGACTCTCAACCACTGCGCCACCAGGGAAGCCCACCTTGACATTTTTGATGCGTGTACCGATCAGTTATTTTGTAAAATGTCTCTCGATTTTGATATGTCTGATATTTTCTCTTGAATAGATTGAGATTATGCATTTTTGGCGAGAACGCCACACAAACCATGTTGTCTCCTCATTGAATCGTATCAGGAGTATGAGGTGTCCATATATCTTTTTACTGGTGATGTTAACATCAATCATCTGGTGTCTTCTGGATTTTTTTCACTGTAAAATTACTATTTTCCCTTTGTAATTAATAAATATCTTAGGTAGGAGTGTACTTTGAGACTATGCTAATATCCTGTCCTCAACTTTTTGCCCTGTGTTGAGTTAGCTCATGGATCTCACCTGCAGCATTCAGCACTGTGGTGTTTGCCTAATGGTGACTTTCTATTTCCCTTATTCCTTTGTATTTATTAATTGGAATTGATTAGTAACAAATAACTGTCCTGTCTCCCCATTTATTTATTCATTCAATTACATATTTTATATCAATATGTACGCATGGGCATTTATTGTATTATATAAATTATAATCCAATATTATCACTATTTTATTGATCAAATTTTCCAGCTTTGGCTATCAGGAGCTCCTTCCAGTTGCCTCGTGTGACCTTTTGACATGCCCCCACTTCTTTTTTGAGCAATTCCTTTTTCTCTGGCATCACAAGGTGTTGTAGTCTCATTTATACTTTCCCTGTTCCAGCTCTGGAATTCACCTCTCTTCAAGGAGTTCTGGTTCCTTTTATTGGAGAATGGTATTTAGAAACCAAGATCTAGACACTAGGTGTGTTCATTGCTACTCTTGTGTCATTGATTTTAGTCCCTCTTAGTGGACAGAGCTAGGAAATAAGTGTTATGTCTACTAATCCAGGCATACACATATATTTATATTTCTATATCTATTTTTATATATATTATAAACTATGTGTTCATACTGATATTCAGGAGCTTCTTTTAAACTTAGGTTCCTATATAGTAACTTCCTTCCTTTAGTCCTTTTTTTAATCGGCTCTTATCTTTTTCATTCTCATGATTGTGAGGTTTGCTTTTACTTTATCTCTGCTTTATTTTGTAGACATCTGAAATCCTTTCGGAATGTAGGTAAAAAAGAAAAACAATTAAAATAGGGAAATATATATTTCTAGTGCTTTATTTGGCTCCTAGAGATATTAAGCATTGACTCACTTATTTTCATGATATTAATAGGAGAGCAGTGCATCTGTAGTTTTCTATGATGAAAATCATCGTAACCAACTTACGGAACTCCAGCACTATTGTGAGGTATCAAAGTTGTCTCTTAAATGTAGTTTTCCAAAATATTGAGCTAAAATTTTCTTCACCTCATTTAATGTCATTGGACTATTAATAGAAATTTTGCTATGCCAAGTTCTCTATGATTATCACTCCATTGTGATACATTTAAAAAATATCTACTTAGAACAACATCCCTAGGTGAAAAACTTGAAATAAAAATATGGCTTTTGTACCTTAAAAAATATAGCCCATAACTGGTCAAGTGTAGTTAAGTGTCTTGCATCTAGACTGTTCGATATTGAATTTCTCCAATATTCTCCTTTTTTTTTTTTTTTTTTTTTTGCGGTGCGCGGGCCTCTCACTGTTTTGGTCTCTCCCGTTGCGGAGCACAGGCTCCGGATGCTCAGGCTCAGCGGCCATGGCTCACGGGCCCAGCCGCTCCGTGGCATGTGGGATCCTCCCGGACTGGGGCACAAACCCGTGTCCCCTGCATCGGCAGGCAGACTCTCAGCCACTGCGCCACCAGGGAAGCCCAACCCACCATTTTTTAAAGAGTTTATCTTCCATAGTTTTGAGGGAATTTTGTAAAAATTGACGTGTTGGTGGAGATTGATAGAAGTATGTAATTATCAAGGATTTTGTGAGCGGTATACCCTAGAAGCAATGAACATTTATAAACAAATACATGTTTCTTAACATATAAAAAAGTTTCTTGAATATAATGAACATACTTTGAAAAGTAAAAAATGTTTATGGGAGTCTTTATCATTATAGAGAACAGCAGTGGAATACTTAAAGGGAACGTGTCTTGTCTTCCGGGGAAGGATGTACAGAGAGCGGGAATGCAGGGACGACGTAGGGAGTTCTGATTTTTGAGCAGTGCTCTCCCCTGCTTGCTTTACATCAGCATCCACGATGAACTGGGTTGACACTGCTCTGCCAGGGCCTTCTGAGCGATTGTGCAAGATGTGTTGGGATAGAGTATCTCCGCTAAGACGTGCCCAGGTTCCAAAGTCACAGCTAAGGGATGCGCTCCATTTCTCCTAATGTGCTAGCTCCCTCCTTTCTTCGGCGCCTTCCCTTACCAGTCTAGACCACACGGTGCAGCACTTCCATCTGTTCTTTTTTAATCCTCGCCCAGCACCCCCTTTAGTAAAACCCCAGCCCTGTCCAGGCTGGGAAGCAGAGGGGAGGACCTCCACTGGGGACTGGTGATCCTCAGACAACCCCGATCCTGTTCTCTTATTTCGTGGAGAAAATGGAGGGTGTGGAGCAGAAATCCCCTCCAAGTCCTGATTCCTCTCCCCACAGCCCTCACACTTGCCTGGATCCATCTCTGACGACCTCCTTCCTGACCACTGGAGTGGGAAAAGTGTTTCCTCTGTAAGGCTAACACCTCTGCTGGTTTCTGCGTCTGACCCTCTTTCCCTGTGCTCAGACACCTCCCTTCATCCCTCTGTCTCTTGTGTCTTCAGCCTCTGTCTCCATCACTCTCAGCGTAGTCATTCTCCCACAGGTTTAAAAAAACCACTTCTTTTTGCCTCCCATCCCTCTATAGCTGTCATCCTCTCTCTCTCCTTCCCATCATAACCCAGCTCTTCGATCGTCATTTATGTTCACTTTCTAAACATTTGACTTCCTGTTTTCTGTTTGGGTGTTTTTAATTTCTGTTTTAATATTTTTTATTGAAGTATAGCTGATTTGTAATATTGTGTTAGTTCCGGGTGTAGAGCATAGTAATTCGGGGTTTTTGCTGATTATATTCCATTATAGGTTATTATAAGATTTGGGGTATAATTCCCTGTGCTCTACCGTAAATCCTTGTTTATCTGTTTTATGTATAGTAGTTTATATCAGTTAATCCCATACTCCTAATTTGTTGGGTATTTTAGAATATACTGTTCCTTCTGCCCTGTATGCTCCTCTGTACATCTCTACCTAGTGAACACCTTCTCATCTTTTCATTCTCAACGCAGATACCTCCTTCTTCGAAAATCCTGCCACGACTGTCAGGCTGGATTAGGTCTTGCTCTTCTGTGCACGCTTAGCCTCTTGTTCTTATCTGTATCGTGGCAATAATAATACTAATAGATGATTGAGCACTATCAGACCAGTCATCATGTACTATTATTATTATGTTGGTATTAATACTGTAGCACGTTGTTTTGTCCTCAACAGAACTGAGAGAGGATTTCATCCCGATTCTATTTATAAGGAAATTGAACAACAGAGAAGTTAAGTAACTTGAACCCAACTGTGTTCCCCTAGAGCCTGTGCTAGTTATTCAGGGCTGAGAGCCAGTGGGTCTCATGCTTCATCGTACATCAGAATCACCTAGAGGGCTTGTGAAAACACAGATCACTGCCCTCGATCTCAGAGTTCCCAATTCAGTAGATCTGAGGTGGGAGATTTTTCATTTCCAACAAGCTCGTAGATGGTGTTGATGCTGCTGGTCCACGGAGCACACTGAAATCCACTGCTCCAGGCGGCCGATCACTTTCTCTGTTGACCGTGTCTCTTTACTTGTCTCTCTCCAGCTAAAATGGGAGTTCCTTAGGGTAGGAGCTGTTTTTTTCTTCCTTTATCTTTTTTTTTCTTTTTAATGTCCACATTCCCAGCATCTAGCGAAGTAGTTCTCACAGGTGGTAGGCCTTCAATAAATGTTTCTTTGAATGAATGATGTAATTAGTGGTTCTGGCCTTTTAAGTGTATTTTTGCCCGAATGAAATTTCTGTGTATTTCAAGAATTCTCCGGTTTTATCAGTCACATACTTGATTGGCACACGGGGGTCGCGTACTCAAAGGTTTTGTAAGGTTAATTGTTAATTGCATGACTTTAAAGTACTCTGAACCAAAGGTCACATCTGTTGTATTTGGCTCACTGTTCTTTCCAGAGTGGACCCCTCACTGCCTATTAGGTTATACCATCATTATATGGAAAGAGGCTCTTTGGCCTTTTAGCAGATTTGAAAATTTCTTTCCTAAAGTAGCACCTTCCTTGATGTAAAATGACTCCATCATAAATGTGATGGCTTATAGGCATTGTGGTACATTTACTTCCCAGTATTCAAGCTTCGTAAAATGCCTGTGTGACATGGAGTAGTTGAGTGGGAGGTTGGCGTGCCTTATCTCAGCCAGCTCGGCTCTGGGTCCCCAACAGCCAGGCATCAAGTGGGAAACAAGAGATTTCTGATGGCTTGAAAACTTTCAGACTTTGACTTTGGCTTAATGATATTTTCTTATATGTTACTTTTGTTTCAAAATAGGAACTACTAAAATTTTTTTTATTATGACAGGGTTTGCAAGAACTTATTGAAAACACGAATAGGCAGGTTAACCACCTTTGTGGAGTCGTTTCACAAATGCAGCATTCTTTGGAGAAACCATTGTTGCCTAACTGTGCCTAACTACTTCCATAAAGCTCTAGTTCCTAGAGATACCAATCAGTTAGAAGTGAGAGAGAACGAATAACTCTGAGATTATTAGCAAGGCTGATCTATACTTACTTTAGCAGTAGGTTGGAGAATAACCTCTCTTAGAAGAATGCTGAAGTCTAGGTTTGAGACATGATACTGAATATTTTTATGTTTGTAACCATAATGTATAAAATGCAATCAAAATGTAGGGTTGAAGAGGATTAAAAATCATATAATCAAAATTCAGCATTTATACTTGACTATGGAAAATGATGTTGCAAGGAAAACAGGTATTAATGCTTTTACTGATTTTTCAATTCTTATTTTTACTCACAGAAGATTTATACTAAATTCGTGTCATTTTAGAGATCATCTGGATTTACACAGAAAAGTTTTGATTGTATACTTCATGGAGAAATTACAGAAAGGAGCTTAACCCATTCTGTTCTTTTACCCTGGACAGGGAGATTGTAGCCCATCTTTACCCATGGAAAGGCAGGAAGACAATGCCGAGACCAACCCTGTAGGAACATCTCTTCAGTCAGCAGCACTCCCTGAACTGCAGCAGCCGGTCCTCAGGGAGAGTCCACCACCGCCCAGAATTGTCTCCACATACTCATTAGAGCCGTGTTTCACACCACGCAGCCCATCTCCTGGGCTTCCTGTTCTATCCTCCTATGTCAGTGAAGGTGCCGAAAGTACCAACAGTGTTATCTCATCTGCCCAGGCTACTGTACCAGTGCCTATAGCAGTTCTGCCACAAGGAGAACCCAGTCTGGCAGATACCTCTGAGACAATGAACTACTCAACTATAATGGGAAATAACAGCATGGGCCCAGACGCTGCCTTGACATTTCTCTGCATGCCTCCCATTACTGGTGAGTTTGAAACGGCACACATTACGAATAGCATCCAGTAATCTATATTCAAAGGCATCCTTAATGCAAACTAGTGATAGCTATTTTTTAATTAGAAGTTTTATATTGAGATAATTATAGATTCACCTGTAGTTGTAAGAAATAATACAGTGATACCCTTTACCCAATTTCCCTCAGTGGTAGCATCCTGTAAAACTATAGGAAAATATCACAACCAGGATATTGACGTTGATATAATCCATGGATCTTATTCAGCTGTTCCCAGTTTGACTTGTATTCATTTGCGTGTGTGTACTTTTAGTTCTGTGCAGTTTTACCATATGATAAAGTTTGTATGTCCACCACCATAGTCAAGGTACAGAATATTTCCATCACAAGGATCACTTGTGTTGCCTTTTTATAACCACCCATCACCCTGTGGTGACCCTGCCCTCCCTATTCTCTTATCCCCTCAGTACTCAGGCAACCACTGATCTATTCTCCATCTCTAGAACTTTGTCACTTCAAAATTGTTATATATTTGTAGGCATATGGTATGTAACATTTTGATATTGGCTTTTTTCACTAAATATAAGTCCCTAGAGATTAAAGCAAGTTGTTCACTAGTTCCTTCCTTTTTATTGCTGAGTACTGTTACTTGGTATAGATGTGTCATAGTTTAAGCATTCATCTGCTGAAGAAAATTTGGGGTTTTGTTTTCTAGTTTTTCACTATTAGGACTAAGGCTGCTATGAATATTCATGTACAGGTTTTTGTGTAAACAGAAGTTTTAATTTCTCTGACATGAATACCCAAGAGTGCAGTTGCTGGTTATATGTTAACTGCGTGTTTAGTTTTATGAGAAACTACCTGTTTTCCAGTGTAGGTGTACCATTTTGCATTCCTGCCAGCAATGTATGAGTGATCCACTTTCTCTGGAGCCATATTTCTGCTCTTTCCATTGTTCTTTCTTCCTGCTGATGCTTCCTGATTGCTTCTTTCATCATATCCTATCTGGAAGAAGATTTTCTTTTTTAAGAGTAAATCTGCTGGGGACAAAAATCTTTTTTTTTAAAAATATCTTTATTGGAGTATAATTGCTTTACAATGGTGTGTTAGTTTATGCTTTATAACAAAGTGAATCAGCATATGCATATATCCCCATATCTCCTCCCTCTTGTGTCTCCCTCCCACCCTCCCTATCCCACCCCTCTAGGTGGACACAAAGTACCGAGCTGATCTCCCTGCGCTATGCGACTGCTTCTCACTAGCTATCTATTTTACATTTGGTAGTTCCTTTGTGTGAGAATGTCTTCATTTCCCCTTCTTTCTGAAGAATAGTTTCACCCAGTATGGAATTCCTGGATGAGAGTTCTTGTATTACAGCCCTTGAAAACTTTTTATTTGTAGAAGTGTCAGGAAAGGCAGAAACCAGCCTTGGAAACAGCACTGAGTCAAGGTACTATCCAACTTTTTTGGGTAATGACAGTGGCCGGGATACTGCCTCTTCATCTATCTTCATCCCTCCCAATTTTGGGGAGTTTGAAATGATACATATTACAAGTAGCATTGTTTAATTCAGATTCACTAACAACCTTAATGCAAGTCGGTGGTAGCTCTTTTTTAAATTAAGCTTTTCATTTTGAGGTAGTTTTAGATTCACGTGTAGTTGTAAGAAATTATACAGAGTTCCTACTTGTGCTTTACCCATTTTCCTTAATAATACCATCTTGCAAAACTATAGTAAAGTATCACAACCAGGATACTGACATTGATTAAATCCACATTTGTGTGTGTGTGTTTAGTTCTGTGCAATTTTATTCCATGCCTCAGTGTATTTGCCCACCATCACAGTCGTGATACAGAACATTTCCATCATTACCACAAACACCCTTCATATTGCCCTTTTATTAACCACAATCACCTCCCTCTGGTCACCCTTTCCTCCCACCCTGCCCCGTCCTAACCCCTGCAAGCCCTGAACTGACTTCCGTTTCTATAATTTTGTCATTTGAATATTGTTATTTAAATGGAATAAAATACTATAGAACCTTTTGGGCATGGCTGTTTTTTTAACTGAACATAATTTCCTGGAGATTTATACCAGTTGTTGCTTGTATCAAGAGTTCCTTCCTTTTTATTGTTGAGTACTGTTCCATGATATGGGTGTATAACTGTTTATCTGTTTGCCCATAGAAGGATGTTTGGGAAATTTCCAGTTTTTGGCTATTACAAGTTTAGCTCTATGAACAGTCCTTTACCAGTTTTTGTGTAAACATAAGTCTACATTTCTTTGAGATGAATGCCCAAGAGGGCAATTCTGGGTCATATGTAATTCCATGTTTAGTTTTATAATAAACTGCTAAAATTATTTTTCAGAGGAGCTGTATAATTTTACCTTCCACCCATAATATACGTGATATAATTTTTCTGCGTGCATATTTCTACTCTTTCCATTGTTCTTTCTTCTTGATGCTCAAAGATCCATTCTTTTATCATATTCTTTCTGTTTGAAGATTTTCCTTTAGCCTTCCTTTAAGGGTAGGTCTGCAAGAGACAAGTTCTTTTAGTTTTCCTTCATGTGAGAATGTATTTATTTCCCATACATTAATGAAGGATAGTTTCACTATGTATAGAATTAATGACTGAGAGTTATTTTCATAAGCACTTGAAAAATGTTTTTACTGTAGCTATGCCAGAAATAGCAGAAACCAGCCTGGAGAACAACCCTGAGACAATGAGTTACCCAACTTTATTGGGAAATGACAGTGGCCAGTGTTCTTCTTTACCTGTCAACCTCCCACCCAATTTTGCTGAGTTTCAAATAATGCATACTACAAGTAGCACTGTTTAATCTAGATGTATCAACATCCTTAATGCAAGTTAATGGTAGCCCATTTTTTAAATTAAACTTTTTATTTTGAAATAATTTTAGATTCACATATATTTGTAAGAAATAATATAAAAAGATCCCTTTTACACTTCACTCTTTTCTCTTAATGATTACATCTTGCAAAATTAGTAAAATATCACAACTGGGGTATTGACATTGATATAATACACAGATGTTACTGAGATGTCCTCAGTTTTACTTGTAATTTGTGTGTGTTTATATTTATTTCTGTCTGATTTTATCACATGAGTAGGTGTGATATCCACCAACACGGTCAAGATACAGAAACATTTCCATCACCATAAGGATGCCTCTTCTTGCCCTTTTATAGCCACACCCACCTCTCTCAGGTTGCCATTTCCTTCCCCACTGCTTGTTCCCTAGCCCCTGGCAAATACTGGTCTCTATAATTTTGTCACTTCAAGAGTGTTATATAAAGGGATTCTTACAGTACGTAAACTTTGAGGATTTTTTTCACTCAGCATAATTCCTTGAGGATTCATCCATGTTGTTGCATGTATCAAAATTTCCTTCCCTTTTTAAAAAAAAATTTATTTATTTTTGGCTGCATTGGGTCTTCGTTGCTGCACGCAGGCTTTTCTCTAGTTGCGGCGAGTGGGGGCTACTCTTCGTTGCGGTGCGCGGGCTTCTCATTGCCGTGGCTTCTCTTGTTGCAGAGCACAGGCTCTAGGTGCTTGGGCTTCAGCAGTTGTGGCTCATGGGCTCTAGAGCGCAGGCGCAGGCTCAGTAGTTGTGGCACATGGGCTTAGTTGCTCCATGGCATGTGGGATCTTCACGGACCAGGGTTCGAACCCGGGTCCCCTGCATTGGCAGGCGGATTCTTAACCACTGTGCCACCAGGGAAGTCCCTCCTTCCTTTTTATTGCTGAGTAGTTTTATAGGATTTCAATATGCAGTAATTGTTTTTAACCATTCAGCCATTGAAGGGCATTAGTTTTTTTTTCCCTTAGTTTTTGGTATTAAGAGTAAAGCCGGGGCTTCCCTGGTGGCGCAGTGGTTGGGAGTCCACCTGCCGACGCAGGGGACACGGGTCCGTGCCCTGGTCCGGGAGGATCCTATGTGCCACGGCGCGGATGGGCCCGTGAGCCATGGCCGCTGGGCCTGCGCGTCCGGAGCCTGTGCTCCGCAGCGGGAGAGGCCACAGCGGTGAGAGGCCCGTGTACCGCAAAAAAAAAAAAAAAAAAAAAAAAGAGTAAAGCTGTTATCAACACCCATGTATTGGTTTTTGTATATATGTAAGATATAATTTCTCTGTCATGAATGCCAAGAGTGCAATTTTTGAGTCTTAGCATGTTTAGTTTTATAAGAAAATGCCAGTAGAGAGGATATACCATTTTTCTTTTTACTTTTTGGTTTTTTTGAAAACATGTTCAGGTTTTTCCTTTGCTTTATATTTTTTTAAAGATTTATTATTTATTTATTTACTTTATTTTTGGCTGCATTGGGTCTTAGTTGTGGCACGCGAGATCTTTCGTTGCAGCGTGGGCTCTTCGTTGCAGTGCGCGGGCTTCTCTCTAGTTGTGGTGTGTGGGTTTTCCCCTCTTTAGTTGTGGCTTGCAGGTTCCAGGGAGCATGGGCTCTGTAGTTTGCGGCACGCAGGCTCTCTCGCTGAGGCACGTGAGCTCAGTAGTTGTGGTGCGCGGGCTTAGTTGCCCCGTGGCATGTGGGATCTTAGTTCCCCGACCAGGGATTGAACCTGCGTCCCCTGCATTGGAAGGCAGATTCTTTACTGCTGGACCACCAGGGAAGTCCTGAGACTGTACCATTTTTCATTCTCACCAGCAACAGTCCAGTTTCTTCACATTCATGTTTCCGTTCTTCCCATTGCTCTTTCTTTCTTCCTGATGCTCCAGATTTCCTTCTTTCATTGTATCCTTTCTGTTTGAGGATTTTTCTTTAACCTTTCCATATGGGTAAGACTGCTAGGGACAGATTCTTTTAGTTTTCCTTTGTTTCGGAATGTTTTTTTCACCTTTTACTTGAAGGATAATTTCACTTCCCATAGAATTCATGGTTGTGAGTTCTTTTCTTTCAGTAGTTGGAAAATACATACTTGTAGAAGTTCCAGGAACAGCAGAAACCAGCCTGGAAAACAGCTCTCAGACGGTGTATTGCCCAGCTTCACTGGGAAATATCAGTGGCCCAGATACTGACTCTTCATCTCATTACCTCCTGCCCAGTTTTGGTGAGTTTGAAATGATATATATTAGGAGTAGCACTGTTTAATCTAGATCTATCCACATCCTTAATACAAGCCAGTTGCAGCTGTTTTGTTTCGTTTTTTTCAGTTGCAGCTCTTTTTAATACTTCTTGGTATAATTTAAGATTCACATGCAGTTGTAAAAAATAATACAGAGAGATCCTATTTATGCTTTACTTATTTTTCCCAATGACTACACCTTGCTAAACTATGGTACAGTATCACAACCCAGATATTGACATTGATACAACCCACAGACATTATCGAGGTGCCTCCAGTTTTACGTGTATGTCTGTGTGTACACTTTCATTTGTATACTTAGCACTGTGCAATTTTATCACATGAGTGAGTCCATCACAGTCAAGGTAGAGATCATTACTATCACTCAAGGATCCCTTGTTATTGCTTTTTTACAACACACCAGCCTTCCCTTCCTCCAAGACCCATCCCTAACACCTGGCTACCATTGATCTCTTCTCCGTTTCTATAGTTTTGTCTCACATTGTTATATAAGTGAAATAACATACTGTGTAACCTTTGGGATTGGTTTTTTTCACTCAGTCTAATTCCCTAGAGACTCATCCAGTTTGTGGCATGTATCAATAGTTTATTACTATTATTGCTGAAGAGTATTCCATGCTATGGATATACAACATTTTAACTCTTCACCTGTTGAAGGGCATCTGGTTTTTTTTTTTTTCAGTTTTTGGCTATTAGGAGTAAAGCAGCTATAAATATTCCTGTGCACACTTTTATGTAAATATCAGTTTTCATTTCTTAATAGTTCCTTTCTATTAATGAAGAGTTTTCTGTGGTATATATATGCAACATTTTTTTTAAAAACCATTCACACATTGAAGGACATCTGTTTTTTTTTTCTAAGTTTTTTGATACTACAAGTGCTGTGAACATTGATGTACTGATTTTTGTGTAAATATAAATTTTCATTTCTCTGTCATGAATGCCAGAAGTGCAGTTGTTAGGTCTTATAGTAATAGCATGTTTCTTTCTTTCTTTTCTTTTTTTAAAAAATTTTTATTGGAGTATAGTTGATTTACAATGTTTTGTTAGTTTCTGCTGTACAGCAAAGTGAATTGGTTATACATACACATATCCACTTTTTTTTAGATTCTTTTCCCATATAGGTCATTACAGAGTATTGAGGAGAGTTCCCTGTGTTCTACAGTAGGTCCTTATTAGTTATCTATTATATATATAGTAGTATGTATATGTCGAACACTTGTGCTTTTAATTCCAAACTTTCTCATCTCCTCTGGAACCATAGTATATTAGTTTTATAAGAAACTGCCGAGCATTTTCCAGAGAGGCTGTACCATTTACATTCCAAGCAGCAATGTGTGGGTGATCCAGTTTCTCTCCATCCATATTTCTGATCTTTCCGTTGTTATTTCTTCTTTCCTGATGCTCCAAGATTCCTTCTTTCATAATATCCTTTCTTTTTTGAAGATTTTCCTTTAGCTATTTTTAAGGGCAAATCTGCAAGGGAAAATTTAAAAAATCATTTTTCCTTTGTGTCAGAATGTCTTTATTTCTCATTTGTTCCTGAAGGATAGTCTCATCCAGTATAGAATTCACAATTGAGAGTTGTTTTCTTTCAGCACTTGAAAATGCTATACTTACAGAAATGCCGGGAAAAGCAGAAACCAGCATGGAAAACAGCTCTCAGACAGTGTATTACCCAAATTTGGTGGGCAATGACAGTGGCCCAGATGCTGCCTCTTTAACTCTCTCCATTCCACCCAATTTTGGTGAGTTTGAAATGATAACATATCTCAGGTAGCACTTTTTATTTTAGATCCATCTACATCCTTAATGTAAGCCAGTGATAGCTCTTTTTTAACTGAACTTTCAACTTTGTGGTAATTTGAGATACTCGTGTGGTTTTAAGAAATTAATACAGAGTGATCCCGTTTATACTTTACCTATTTCTCCCAACAGTAACATCTTGCAAAACTGTAACAATATCACAACCGGGATATTGACACTGATACAATCTATAGATCTTATTGAGATTTCCCCAGTTTAATTGTATTGATTTGTGTGTATATGTGTTTAGTTCTATTTGATTTTATCACATGAGTAGGTTTGCTATCCACCATCCAGTCAAGATACAGAACATTTTCGTCACCTTAAGGATGCCTCATCTTGCCCTTTTGTAACCACACCCACCTCAGCATGATTCCCTGGAGATTCATCTGAATTATATCAGTAGTTCCTTGCTGAGTACTGTTCCGTGGTGTGGATGTACCACAGTTTGTGTTTTGATTCATAGTTGAAGAACATCTGGTTTTTTTTTTCCAGTTTTTGGTATTACAAGTAAAATTGCTATGACCTTTCCTGTACAGGTTTTTGTGTAAACATAAGTTTTGATTTCTCTTAGATAAATGCCCAAGAGTGCAAATGCTTGGTTGTATGGTAATTGCATGTTTAGTTTTGTAAGAAACTGCCAAACAGTTTTCCAGAGTGGCTGCACCATTTTACTTTGCTGCCAGCAATGTGCGAGTGATCCAGTTTCTCCATATCCATATTTCTGTTGCTTTCATTGTTCTTTCTTCCTTTTTCATGCTCCAGGATTTGTACTTTCATCATTCTTTTCTGGTAGAAGATTTTCCTTTAGCCATTCTCACGTGTAACTCAGCTAGTGACAAATACTTTTAGCTTTCTTCATGTGAGAATGTCTTTATTTCCTCTTCATTGTTTTTGTTTTAATATTTTGGATGTTCTTTTATTATTTTCAACTTTACTGAGGGATAGTTGACAAATAAAATTGTAATATATTTAAAGTGTACAATGTGATGATTTAATGTACGTATACATTGTGAAAGGATTCCTGCCATCGAGTTAATTAACAGATTCAATCCTTTCACACATTTACTTTTGTATTTCTTTTGTGGTGAGAACGCTTAAGTTCTACTCTATATGCAAATTATACAATATAGTATTATCAACTATAGTCACCTGTTATACATTAGATACTCAGACCTTATTCAACTTATAACGGAAAGTCTGCACCCTTTTCCCAGCCTCTGGCTATTTCCCCCACCTCCCAGCCCCTGGCAGCCACCATTCCACTCGATGTTTCTGAGTTTGACATTTTTTTAAAGATTCCACATAAAAGTGACACCATGCTGTATTTGCCTTTTTCTATCTGGCTTATTTCAATTGGCAGAATGCCCTCCAGAATGAACCATGTTTTTGCAAATCTGCTTCATTCTTTTTATTTTTAAAAATTATTTATTTATTTTAATTGGTCCAATTCTTCTAAGTTATCAAATTTATGAGGGTAAAGTGGATTGTAGTATTCTCTATTATCCTTTTTTTAAAAAAGAAATATTTATTTATATATTTTTGTCTCCGCGCGGGATTTCTCTAGTTGCAGTGCGCGGGCGTCTCCTTGCCGTGGCCTTTCTTGTTGCGGAACACGGGCTCTAGGGGCCTGGGCTTCAGTAGTTGTGGCACGAGAGCACAGTAGTTGTGTCTCACGGGCTCTAGAGCGCAGGCTCAGTAGTTGTGGTGCACGGGCATAGTTCCTCCACAGCATGTGTCATCTTCCTAGAGCAGGGCTCGTACCCATGTCCCCTGCATTGGCAGGTGGATTCCAAATCAGTGCGCCACCAGGGAAGTCCCAACACTGCTTCATTCTTGAAGGATTGTTTTGCCCGATATAGAATTCATGGTTCAGCGACTTCTCTGACGGTCCTGTGGATAAGACTCCACGCTAACGCTGCAGGGGGGCATGGGTCCGATCCCTGCTCTGGGTATTAAGATCCTGCATGCCGCGTGGCGCGGCCAAAAAAAATAAGACAAAATAGAATTCATAGTTGAGAATACTTATCTTTTAGTAGCTGAAAGTGTTTTATATTTAGAAATGTTGTTGAAAGCTCAAACTACCTAGAAAAGAGCCCTGAGACAACAAATTATCCACTTCTATTGGAAAGATAGTAGCCAAGATATTTCTTCTTTATGTCACTGCATTCCTCCCAGTTTGGGTGAGTTTGAAATGATACTTTGACATATAGCATAGTGAATGCAGAGTCATCAGTCTGTTTAGTGTAAGATAGTGGTAGCTCTTCCTAATTAAAGTTTTTATTTTCAGAAAAATTTAGCTGCACATGCAGTTATAATAAATACTACAGAAGGATCCTGTGTTCTCCTTACCCACTTTTCCCCAATGGTATTTACAACTGTAAAATGGTGTAAACTTGCAGAATGATAGAAAACTATCACAACCAAGATAGTGACATGATACCATCCACAGATATTTTGGAGCTGTCCCCAGTTTCACTTGCATTAATATGAGTGTGTATTTAGTTCTCTACAGTTTTATCATATTCGCAGGTTCACGTACCTTCTACCAGAGGCAAGCCCTGAAACAGTCCCATCAGCAGCACGATCTCTCATATTG
>NW_020838080.1:991124-991655 GCF_003676395.1 Aethalodelphis obliquidens | reverse complement strand
CGTCCCCTAACCCTAACCCTAGCCCGAACCCTAACCCTAACCCTAACACTTCCCCGAAGCTTTACCCGCACCCGTCACCTAATCCTAACCCGTACGCTAACACTAACCCGTGCCCTCACACGTACGCTCACCCTACAGCGTTGTCGTACCCTCACCTGGACCCTAAACCGTCCCCGTCCCCTAACCCTAACCCTAGCCCGAACCCTAACCCTAACCATTCGCCGAAGCCTTACCCTCACCCGTCCCCTAATCCTAACCCGTACGCTAACACTAACCCGTGCCCTCAAACGTACGCTCACTCTAAACCGTTGTGGTACCCTCACCTGGACCCTAAACCAGCCCCGTCTCCTAACCCTAACCCTAGCCCGAACCCGAACCCTAACCCTTCCCCGAAGCCTTACACTCACACGTCCCCTAATCCTAACACGTACGCTAACACTAAACAGTGCCCTCACACGTACGCTCACCCTAAAGCGTTGTTGTACCCTCACCTGGACACTAAACCGTCCCCGTCCCCTAACCCTAACCCTA
>NW_020838080.1:925515-991024 GCF_003676395.1 Aethalodelphis obliquidens | reverse complement strand
CCCTCACCTGGACCCTAAACCGTCCCCGTCCCCTAACCCTAACCCTTCCCCGAAGCCTTACTCTCTCCGGTCCCCTAATCATAACACGTACGCTAACACTAACCCATGCCCTCACACGTACGCTCACCCTAAAGCGTTGTCGTACCCTCACCTGGACCCTAAACCGTCCCCGTCCCCTAACCTAACCCTAGCCCGAACACTAACCCTAACCCTTCCCCGAAGCCTTACACTCACCCGTCCCCTAATCCTAACCCGTACGCTAACACTAACCTGTGCCCTCACACGTACGCTCACCCTAAAGTGTTGTCGTACCCGCACCTGGACCCTATACCGTCCCCGTCCCCTAACGCTAACCCTAGGTCGAACCCTAACCCGAACCCATGCCCGAAGCCTTACCCTCACCAGTCCCCTATTCCTAACCCGTACGCTAACACTGACCCGTGCTCTTACACATACTCTCACCCTAAAGCGTTGCCGTACCCTCACCTGGACCCTAAACCGTCCCCGTCCCCTAACCCTAACCCTAGCCCGAAACCTAACCCTAACCCTTCCCCGAAGCCTTACCCTAATCCGTCCCCTAATCCTAAACCGTACGCTAACACTAACTCGTGCCCTCACACGTATGCTCACCCTAAAGCGTTGTCGTACCCTAACCTGTCCCCTAAACAGTCCCCGTCCCCGTCCCCTAACCCTAACCCTAACCCTAACCCCTACCCGAAGCCTTCCTCTAACACGTCCCCTAAACCTAACCCGTACGATAACACTAACCCGTGCCCTCACACGTACACTAACCCTAAACCGTTGTCGTACCCTAACCTGTCCCCTAAACCGTCCCCGTCCCCTAACCCTAACCCTAACCCTAATCCTAACCCTAACCCTTACCCGAAGCCTTATCCTAACCCGTCCCCTAATCCGAACTAGTACGCTAACACTAAACCATGCCCTCACACGTACGCACACCCTAAACTGTTGTCGTACCCTAAGCTGTCCCCTAAACCGTCCCCGTCCCCTAACCCTAACCCTAACCCTACCCCTTACCCGAAGACTTACCCTAACCCGTCCCCTAATCCTAAGTCGTACGCTAACACTAACCCGTGCCCTCACACGTACGCTCACCCTAAACCGTTGTCGTACCCTAACCTGTCCCCTATACCGTCCCCGTCACCTAACCCTAACCCTAACCCTCACCCTAACCCGAACCCTTACCCGAAGCCTTAACCTAACCCATCCCCTAATCCTAACCCGTACGCTAACACTAACCCATGCCCTCACACGTATGCTCACCCTAAACCATTGTTGTACACTAACCTGTCCCCTAAACCGTCCCCGTCCCCTAACCCTAACCCTAACCCTTACCCGAAGCCTTATCCTAACCCGTCCCCTAATCCTAACCCGTCCGCTTACACTAACCCGTGCCCTCACACGTACGCTCACCCTAAACCGTTGTCATACCCTGACCTGTCCCCTAAACCATCCCCATCCCCTAACCCTAACCCTAACCGTAACCCTTACCTGAAACCTTACCCTAACCCGTCCCCTAATCCTAAGCCGTACGCTAACACTAACCCATGCCCTCACACGTACGCTCACCCTAAACCGTTGTCGTACCCTCACCTTCCCCTTAACCGTCCCCATCCCATAACCCTAACCCTAACCCTAAACCTTATCCAAAGCGTTACCCTAACCCGTCCCCTAATCCTAACCCGAACGCTAACACTGACCCGTGTCCTCACACGTACGCTCACCCTAAACCGTTGTCGTACCCTAACCTGTTCCGTAAACCGTTCACGTCCCCTATCCCTAACCCTAACCCTAACCTTTACCCGAAGCCTTACCCTAACCCGTCCCCTAATCCTAACCCGTACGCTAACACTAACCCGTGCCCTCACACGTACGCTCACCCTAAACCGTTGTCGTACCCTCACCTGTACCCTAAACCGTCCCCGTCCCCTATCCCTAACCCTAACCCTTACCCGAAGCCTTACCCTAACCTGTCCCCTAATCCTAACCCGTTCGGTAACACTAACCCGTTCCCTCACACGTACGCTCACCCTAAACCGTTGTCGTACCCTAATCTGTACCCTAAACCATCCCCGTCCCCTAACCCTAACCCTAACCCTAAGCCTACCCTAACCCTACCCTAACCCTAACCCCTCACCCTAACCCTAACCCCAACCCTAACCCTAACCCTAACCTGTACACTAACACTGACCCATACCCTGAAATGTACCCTACCCCTAACTCTTTGTCATACCCTAACCTGTACCCTAAACCATACCCGTTACCTAACCCTAACCCTTACCCTATCCCGTACCCTAATCCTATCCTGTGAGCCAACCCTAACCCGTACCCTAATCCTAACACATACACTAACTCTAACCCATACTCTACCCCGTACCTTTACCCTAACACATACCCTAACGCATAACCTATCCCTAAACCGTAGTCGTACCCTAACCTGTACCCTAACCACTACCCGAACCCTAACCCTAACCCATATCCTAACCTGCACCTTAATCCTAACCCCTATCCTAACACTAACCAGTACCCTAACCCTAACCCGTACCCTAACCCATACCCTAACGAATAACCTATCCCTAAACCGTAGCCGTCCCCTAACCTGTACCCTAACCACTACCCGAACACTAACCCTAACCCGTATCCTAACCTGCACCTTAATCGTAACCCGTATCCTAACACTAACTAGTACCCTAACCCGTACCCTAACCCATACCCTAACCCTAACATGTACCCTAACACATACCCTAACCCTAACCTTTTACAGTACCCTAACCTGTACCCTAACCGCATTTAATTATAATGTGTGTGTTCTTTGTCTTATCCTAGAGTGTAAAGTCTTCTCTTTTCCTGGAACCCAAGTATTATTCCTTTCCGTGCTAAGTGATATTTGGAGAGTGGGAGAGGTTTAATAAATTCCTTAACTCTAAAGCGGACCCTAACTCTGACCTGTACCCTAACCCATACCGTTCCCATACCCTAACCCATACCCTAACCCATACCCTAACCCATACCCGTACCACAATCTGTAACCTAACCCTAACACGTAGCTGTACCCTATTCTGTACCCTAACCCTAACCCGTACTCTAACCCTAACCCTAACCCTTACCGGAACCCTACCCTGTACCCTAACCCTAACACGTACTCCAACCCTAACATGTACCCTAACACATACCCAAACCCTAAACCGTAGCTGTACCCTAACATGTACCCTAAACCCTACCCTAACCCTAACCCATACCTTAACCCTAATCCTAACACGTACCCTAACCTGTACCCTAATCCTAACACATAGCTCTACCCTATCCTGTACCCTAACCCTAACCCTAACACAAACCCTAACCCTAAACCGTAGCCATACCATAACCTGTACCATAAACCCTACCCTAACCCTAACCCCAACCCTAAACCTTACCCAATGCCTAACCCTAACCGATACCCTAATCTTAACCCATACACTAACCCTAAACCAAAGCCGTACACTAAACTGTACCCTAACTCTAACCCATACCCTAACCCTAACCCATACCATAATCAATATCTAATATCCTGACACTATCCTGAACTAATTTCCTGACCAAGGTCCTTAAACTGTCCCTAAGTAAGCCCTGACACTGTCCCTAAGTGAGGCCCTGAGGCTGTCTCTAACAGAGGCCCTGATAATGGCTTTAGCAAAGCCCCTGAGGCTGATCCTACCAAGGTACTTATGCTGCTCCTAATTCATGCCCTGATACTATCCCTAGCTAAGGCCCTGACGCTAGGCCTCACTCAAGCCCTGTCGCTCTCCCTAAGTCCAGCTCTGATGCTGTCCCTACCTGAAGCCCTGACACTGGTCCTAAATTAGGCCCTGATGCTCTAAGTAACTAAGGTCTTGGCACTATCCCTAGGTCATTTCCTGACACTATCCCTAGGTCATTTCCTGACACTATCCCTAAAATTTACCCTAACCCTGTCCATAGCAACTGTCCTGCCTCTTATGCTAACTGAAGCCCTTATGCTGTGCCTAACTCAGGCCCTAAATTTAGTCCCAATGCTGTGACACTGTACCAAACTGAGGCCTAAATGCTCATCCTAAATCCGGCCCAGAACTGTCCCTAACTAAGGCTCTAACACTATTCTTAACTAATGCCCTAACACTATTCCTAACTCAGGCCCTGACACTGTACGTAACAGAGGCTTTGATGCTCATCCGAAGCCAGGCCCTGACACTGTCTCTAAGGCCCTCCTGCCATCAATATCTAAACTTCTGACATTATCCTGAGCTAATATCCTCAACCATGTCTTACTAAGGTCCTGAAATTGTCCCAAATTAAGGCCTGATGCTGTCCCTACGTGAGGCCCTGGGGCTGTCCCTAACAGAGGTCCTGAGAAGTCTTTAACAAAGACCCTAATGCTCATCCTACAGAGGCCCTTATACTACTCCTAAGTCATGCCCGGACACTGTCCCTCACTCAGTCCCTAAAGATAGGCCTCACTTAGGCCATCTTGCCGTACCTTAGTTAGGCTCTGACGCTACTCCTACATCAAGCCCTGACACTGGACCTGATTAAGGCCCTGACACTGGTCCTAACTAAGGCCCTGATGCTCTCAATAACCAATGTCTTCATGCTATCCCTAGCTCATTTCCTGACACTATCCCTGGCCTGGAAGCTGACTCTGTCCCGAGCTAATTTCCTGCCTCTTATCCTCACTGAAGCCCTAATGCTCTCCCTAACTAAGGCCCTGACTAGTCCTAATTAAGGCCCTGACACTATCCCTAACTAAGACCCAGAATCTGTCACTAATATAGGCCCTGCTACTGGCAATAACTAAAATCAGGACACTATCCTGAGCTAATATCCCGACCCATTCCTAACCAAGGTCCTGACACTGTCCCTAAGAAAGCCTTGTCGCTGTCCCTAAGTGATGACCTCAGGCTGTGCCTAACTCAGGCCCTGAAGCTATGCCTAACTGAGGCCTTGACCCTGTGACTACCTCAGACTCTGATCATGTCTTTAACTAAGACCCTATTGCTGATCTAACAAAGGCCCTGATGCTGTCCCTACATCATGCCCTGACACTGTCCCCAGCTAAGGGCCTGACGCTAGGCCTCACTCAGGCCCTGTCGCTCTCCCTAAGTCAGGCTCTGATGTTGTCCCTACCTGAAGCCCTAACACTTGTCCTAAATAAGGCCCTGATACTGTCAGCGACTAAGGTCTTGACACTATCCCTAAGTCATTTCCTGACACGATCCCTAAACTTTACCCTAACCCTGTCCCTAGCAACTGTCCTGCCTCTTATGCTAACTGAAGCTCTTATGCTGTGAATACCTCAGGCCCTGAATTTAGTCCCAAGGCCCTGACACTGTCCCTATCTAAGACCTAGATGCTCATCCTAAATCCGGCCCTGACACTGTCCCTAACTAAGGCCCTAATACTATTCTTAACTCAGGCCCTGACACTGTACCTAATAGGCCCAGATGCTAGTCCTAACTAAGGCCCTGACACTGTCCCTAAGGCCCTGCTGCCATCAATATCTAATATCCTGACACTATCCTGAGCTCATTTCCTGACCCATCTCTTACCAAAGTCCTGAAACTGTCCCTAAGTGAGCCCTGACGCTGTCCCTAAGTGAGGCCCTGAGGCTGTCCCTAACAGAGGCCCTGATAATGGCTTTAGCAAAGCCCCTGAGGCTGATCCACTGAGGCCCTTATGCTGCTCCTAAGTCATGCCCTGATACTGTCCCTAGCTAAGGCCCTGACGCTAGGCCTCACTCAAGTCCTGTCTCTCTCCCTAAGTCCGGCTCTGATGCTGTCCCTACCTGAAGCCCTGACACTGGTCCTAAATTAGACCCTGATGCTCTAAGTAACTAAGGTCTTGGCACTATCCCTAGGTCATGTCCTGACACTATCCCTAGACCTTAACCTAACCTTGTCTTTAACGAGTGCCGAGCCTCCTATGCTAACTAAATCCCTGATGCTGTCCCTAACTAAGGCCCTGAAATTAGACCCGAGGCCATGACGCTGTCCCTAACTGAGGCCTGGAGGTCGTCCGAACTCAGGCCCTGACACTACACCTAACTCAGTCCCTGACACTGTACCTAACAAAGGCTCTCACGCTCGTCCTAAGTCAGTCCCTGACACTGTCTCTAAGGCCCTCCTGCCATCAATATCTAAAGTCCTGACATTATCCTGAGCTAACATCCTGATACATGTCTTACCACGTTCCTAAAGCTGTCCCAAAGTAAGCCCTGATGCTGTCCCTAAGTGAGGCCCTGAGGCTTTCCCTAACAGAGGCCCTGAGAATGTCTTTAACGAAGACCTTAATGCTGATCCTACAGAGGCTCTTATACTACTCCTAAGTCATGCCCGGACACTGTCCCTCACTCAGTCCCTAAAGATGGGCCTCACTTAGGCCATCTTGCCGTACCTTAGTTAGGCTCTGACGCTATCCCTACATCAAGCCCTGACACTGGACCTGATTAAGGCCCTGACACTGGTCCTAACTAAGGCCCTGATGCTCTCAATAACCAATGTCTTCATGCTATCCCTAGCTCATTTCCTGACACTATCCCTGGCCTGGAAGCTGACTCTGTCCCGAGCTAATTTCCTGCCTCTTATCCTCACTGAAGCCCTAATGCTCTCCCTAAGGCCCTGACTAGTCCTAATTAAGGCCCTGACACTGTCTCTAACTAAGGCCCGGAATCTGTCACTAATATAGGCCCTGCTACCGGCAATAACTAAAATCAGGACACTATCCTGAGCTAATATCCCGACCCATTCCTAACCAAGGTCCTGACACTGTCCCTAAGAAAGCCCTGTCGCTGTCCCTAAGTGATGACCTCAGGCTGTGCCTAACTCAGGCCCTGAAGCTATGCCTAAATGAGGACTTGATCCTGTGACTACCTCAGACCCTGATCATGTCTTTAACTAAGACCCTACTGCTGATCTAACAAAGGCCCTGATGCAGCTCCTACATCATGCCCTGACAGTGTCCCCAGCTAAGGGTCTGACGCTAGGCCTCACTCAGGCCCTGTTGCTCTCCCTAAGTCAGGCACTGACGCTGTCCCTACCTGATTCCTTGGGTCACAAATCAAGCCTTGGTAAATTTAAGAAAATTAAGCATTGTTTTAATTTGTTCTTTGTTTCCAAGTTGTTTATGTTTTGTGTCTCCTACCTGATTCCTTGATACTGGTTCTAAATAAGGCCCTGATACTCTCAGTGACTAAGGTCTTGACACTATCCCTAGGTCATTTCCTGACATGATCCCTAAACTTTATCCTAACCCTGTCCCTAGCAACTGTCCTGCCTCTTATGCTAATTGAAGCCCTTATGCTGTGAATACTTCAGGCCCTGAATTTAGTCCCAAGGCCGTGACACTGTCCCTAACTAAGGCCTAGATGCTCATCCTAAATCTGGCCCTGACACTGTCCCTAACTACGGCCCTAACACTATTCCTAACTCAGGCCCTGACACTGTACCTAACAGAGACCCAGATGCTAGTCCTATCTAAGGTCTTGACACTGTCCCTAACTAAGGCCCTGCTGCCGTCAATATCTAAAGTCCTGAAAGTATCCTGAGCTCATTTTATCCTGACCCATCTCTTATTAAGATCCTGAAACTGTCCCAAAGTAAGCCTTGATGCTGCCCCTAAGTGAGGCCGTGAGGCTGTCTCTAACAGAGGCCCTGATAATGTCTTTAACAAACACCTTAGGCTGTTCCTACCGAGGCCCTTATGCTGCCCTTAAGTCATGCCCTGACACTCTCCCCAGCTAAGGCCCTGACTCTAGGCCTCACTCAGGTCCTGTCGCTCTCCCTATGTCAGGCTCCTACGCTGTCCCTACCTGAAGCCCTGACACTGGTCTTAAATTAGGCACCGATGCTCTAAGTAGCTATGGTCTTGACACTATCCCTACGTCATTTCCTGACGCTATTCCTAGACCTTAACCTAACCTTGTCTTTAGCTAATGTCGAGCGTCTTATGCTAACTAAATCCCTGATGCTGTCCCTAACTGAGGCCCTGAATTTAGTCCCGAGGCCGTGAACCTGTCCCTAACTGAGGCCTGGAGGCTGTCCTTAACAAAGGCCCTCAACTTATCTTTAACTGAGGCCCTGACACTCTCCCTAATTAAGGATTGAGGCTGTCTCTAACTAAGGCCCTGAGTCTGTCTTTAACTACTGGCCTCACTCTTTCCCTAACAAAGTTCCTGACACATTCCCTAACTAAGACCCTGACACGGTCCCTAATAACTTGAGCTGTCCCTCATTAATGCCCTGATGCGGCCCATAAATGATGTACTGAAGACGGCACTAAGGTCCAGACGATGTCACTAATGACCCAAAATCTCTCTTACTAAGGCCCTCAAATTACCTCTAACTGAGGCCCTAAAGATGTCCATAACTATAAGTCCCTGACACTATCTCTAACTAAGATCCTCAAGTTATCTTTAACTGAGGCCATGACAGTGTCCCTAATGAAGGACTTGACACTGTCTCTAACTAAGGTCCTGAGTCTGTCTTTACCTAACGGCTTCACTCTTTCCCCAACTACTCCCTGACGCTGCCCCTACCCAAGGCCCTGACGATGTGCCTAATTGCCTGAGCTGTCTTTCACTAATACCCTGACCCTGTCCATAACTAAAGCCCTGATGATGTCCCTAACGAACAGCCTGAAGTGTCTCTTACTAAGGCCCTCAAGTTTTTCTCTGAGGCCCTGACACTCTCCCTAATTAAGGCCTTGACACTGTCTGTAAGTAATGGCCTGATGCAGCTCCTACCTGAGATGCACTGCTCTCACTAAGGCCTTGAAGTCTCTACCTAAGAAGCTGACACTGTCTGTAACTAATTTCCTGACTTTTCCCTTAACTAACATCCTAATTTTGTCCCTAAATAACGCCCTGACACTGGTCCTAACTACGGCCCTGACCCTATCTAAGGTCCTGACGATGTCCCTAATAGACTTATATGTCCCTCACTGGGATCCTGATCCCGTCCATTACTAAGGCCCTGAATATGTGCTTGAGGATGTTTCTGACCCTGTCCTAAGGCCCTGACCCTCTTCCTAACTAAGGCCCTGACCCTCTTCCTAACTTCCTTGATGCTGTCTCTACAGAAAGCCCTGACACTGCCCCTAAATAATGGCCTGACACTGGTCCTAAGTATGGACCTGATCCTGTCCATAACTAAGGCCCTGAAGATGTCCCTCATTAAGTCTCTGACACTGCCCTTAATAAGCCCCTGACACTGTGCCTAGCTAATGGCCTAAGCTATAACTTACAAAGTCCCTAGCACTATCCCCAAGACGCTGACACCCTCCCTAACTTAGGCTTTGATGCTGTCCGTTAGTGCCTAAGCGGTCACAAAATAACACCTTGATTGTTACTAAGGCCCTGAATATATCCCTAAGAAAGTCTCTGAAGTGTCCCTAACTAACGGCCTAAACTGTCTCTTACGAAGGCCCTCAAGTGATCTCTGAGGGCCTGACAACACTGTCCCTAACTAAGGCCCTGTTGCTGGCCCTAACTAACGTCCTGATGCTGAACCTAACTGAGGCCCTGATGCTCTTCCTAACTAAGGCCTTGATGCCGATTCTACCTGAGGCCCTAAAACTGTAACTAATGACCTGACTCTTTCCCTAACTGACACCCTAATTTTGTCCCTCATTAATGCCCTGACAATGGTCGACACTACAGCCCTGATGCTGGCCCAATCTAAGGCCTTGACGATGTCCCTAATAGCCTTAGATGTCCCTCACTGTTGGCCTGACCCTGTCCCTCACCAAGGCCCTGACCCTCTTCCTAACTAAGGCTGTGATGATGTCTCTACCTGAGGCACTGTCACTGTCTATAATAACAGCCGACTCTTTCCCTAACACCCTGATGCTGTCCCTAATAGCTTCATGTATCTCTCAATAATGCCCTGATCCTGTCCATAACTAAGGCCCTGAATATGTCCCTAAGTACGTCTCTGACGCTGTCCTTAACTAAGGCCCTGATGCTCTCTCTACATAAGGCACTGACACTATCTATAATAATGGTCTGACTCTTTCCCTAACTAATACCCTGATGCTATCGCTAATTAAGGCCCTGAAGATGTCCCTAATACCCTTAGGTATTCCTCTGTACCACCCTGATCCTGTCCATAACTAAGGCCCTGAATATGTCCCTAGGTAAGTCTCTGACGCTGTCCCTAACTAAGGCCGTGATGCTGTCTCTACCTTAGAATCTGAAATTCTAATGTCCTGACTCTCCCTAACGAACATCCTGACGCTGCCCCTAAGTGAGGCCCCGACACTCTTCTTAACTAAGGACTTGCCGCTGTCCCTACCTAAAACCCTGACACTGTCTGTAACTAATGACCTCTTTCCCTAACTAATACCCTAGTTTTGGCCCTAACTAACGCTCTGACACTGGTTCTAATTATGGCCATGATGCTGGCTCTAAAGCCCTGAACATATCCCTAAGTAACAGCCTGAACTGTGTCTAACTAAGGCTCTCACGTTATCTCTAAGTGAAGCACTGACACTGTCCCTAACTTAGGCCCTGATGCTGTCCCTTATAGTCTAAGCTCTCACTAAATAATGCCTGATCCTGTCCATAACTAAGGCTCTGAATATGTCCCTAAGTGCATCTCTTAGGGACATATTCAGCCTGATGTCCTTAACAGCCTGAACTCTCTTCAACTTATCTCTGCGGCTCTGACACTGGCCCTTCCTAAGGCCTCACCCCGGGGTTGTCCCACGCTGCTGGGCAGTTTTCTCTTCTCTGTATCTCTAGCCAGCTGCCTGCCATTGGTCACTCTAAGATTCTGCGATGCAGTGGTCCCACGTGGGATGTGCCTGTGTAGGCTCACCTGCGGGAGGAGAGTCATGGCCACTCCACCCTCCAGGGGACTGCGGCTCAGGGTAAGAGCCTCTCAGCCAATGTCTGGACACAGGGTTCTGTGTTCTTGTTTGTTGTAAATCCCTTGGAGTTACCTCTAACATTCTTAAATGGATATCCCCCCCCCTGCATATTTATAATATAAATTATTTACCACATTAAAATCCAGGAATGACATTCTCAGAATGAGCAGGAGAACACTGGATGCCCCCTCAATGATCTATTACTTGGAGGATTTAAATTCTAATGAGAAAACACTCACTCTCCTCACCCTCTTGGACGTCAGCACAAGGCGGGAATCAGCTGCATCCTTTGTTTATTCCTCTGATTTTCCAGAACCTTTCATTCCAGGAGAAATCTCTGGGCTCTGTGGGAGCTGTGAGTGGTGGCCGTCAGGTAAATCTGAGACTGAAAAGCAGGAGGAAGAGAGACAGAGGAGGAGATGACAATCGGTGACGGGGAGAAGCGGGGGCGTCCACATTCAATCTCAGGCTGAGAGTCTGGGTTAGTTTCCAGCGAAGCTAAGGACCACCAGGGTCTGGCCCCACTGGCCTTGTCACCTGGTGTGGGGACTGGGGACAGCCAAACCCCATGGCCACTTTCAGAGAAATAAAGAAAGTGGGAGGGCACCCTAAGAGCCAGATTGAAAATGGTCATGCTGTGAAATAGTAAGATGCCCTTTCAGAAAAGTGAAGACTGTTCTCTTGGTTCTCAAAGACTTGCAAATACTCTGTGTCCTTCTGGAGGCATGCTGAAGCCTTCAGCCTTTGAGGGCAGTAATGGGAGGGCATCTGGGCTCAAAACCATCCAGCACTCACTCCCTGAGTGTGCTGAGGATGACCCGTGTCCACCCCTCGGGTGCTGTGGGGCCTGAAATCCCCTGATCACCAAGGACGGGAGGGACCACACAGACACTGCACTGGACCACCGGGGGCTTGGCTGCTGGGCTACAGTCCTTTACCAGATACATGGTTTGCAAACATCTTGGGCCATTTTGGATGGTGGATTATCTTATTCCTTGCTCCTTTTATACACAACTGTTTTTCATCTTGAGGAAGTCCAATTCATCTATTTTGTCTTTTGTTGCTTGTGCTTTTGGTAGATCTAAGAAATCATGACCAAATCCAAGGTCATGAAGATGTACTCTCATGTTTTCTTCTACGAGTTTTATAATTTTGGTTCTTGCATCTAGGCCTTTGGTCCATTTTGCGTTGATTTTGTATATGGGGTTGGGGGAGGTAAGCGTCCAACTTTACTCTTCTGCATGTGGGTATCCAGTTGTTCCAGAACCTGTGCTCACTGTTTGGGAGAAAATACCTGCAAATGATGCGACCAACAAGGGCTTAATTCTAAAATATACAAACAGCTCATACAACTCAAAAAAGAAAAAAAATCAAAAAATAGGCAGAAGGTCTAAATAGACATTTCTCCAAAGACATACAGATGGCCAAGAGGTACCTGAAAAGACGCTCCACATAGCTGATTATTAGAGAATGCAAATCAAAACTACAGTGAGTTATCACCTCGTAGTGGTCAGAATGGCCATCATTAAAATGTCTAGAAATAAATGCTGGAAGGGGTGTGGAGGAAAGGGAACCCTCCTACACTACTGGTGGGAATGTAAATTGATGCAGCCACTATGGAAAACAGTATGGAGGTTCCTCAAAAACTAAAAATAGAATTACCATACGAACCAGCAATCCCACTCCTGGGCACATATCCACACAAAACTATAATTTGAAAAGGTACGTGCACCCCAGCATTCACAGCAGCACTATTCACAATAGCCAAGACATGGAAACAACCTGAATGTTCCTCAACAGATGAATGGATATAGAAGATGTGGTACATATATACAATGGAATATTACTCAGCCATAAAACAGAATGAAATAATGCCATTTGCAGCTACATGGATGGACCTAGAGATTATCATACAAAGTGAAGTAAGTCAGACAGAGAACACAAATACCATATGATATCACTTATATGTGGATTATAAAATGAGGCCCAAATGAACCTATCTACAGAACAGAAACAGACTCATAAATATAGAAAACAGACTTGCGGTTGTCAAGGGGAATACAGGGGAGAGGGATGGATTGGGAGTTTGGGATTAGTAGATGCAAATTATTATATATAGGATGTATAAACAAGTTCTTACTGTACAGCACAGGGAACTGTATTTAATACGCTGTAATAAACCATAATGGAAAAGAATATGAAAAATATGTATGTATGTATGTATGTATATATGAATCACCTTGTTGTACAGTAGAAATTAACACAACATTGTAGGTCAACTATACTTCAGTATCAATTAGTTTGAAGGCACTTTTACAAATTAGGTCTTATTTCTCTTGTCCTTTCATCCTGGGACAAATGTATAACAGAAACTAACCTGGATTACTCCGGGATGAACTCATATCACACAGAACTTTAATTGTTGAACAAACCATGAATACCAGTTACACCATGGGATGTCCTGACCCAATACGAAGTTTGTAAACCTTGTATCAAGCCTGCAGAATCCACTAAATTTGGAAATTCAAACTGAAATGAAGCCACCTATCCCGTGACTTCTCCACAACTAGTTATACAATATCAATTGGAAACCATATACAATCAAATGAAGGTAGACAGAAACAACTATAGCCTTCCTTTTTTTTTCTTTTTAGATGAAGACAGTATTTAAGGTGATGTCTTGGGCCATTTCAGGGTGTTACTCAATTTCCTGGGTATCTGCCATGCACACAGGAGGTACACATGTTAGTTAACTTGCTTGTGTAACTATATGAAGGTAGTTAATACAACAAAACTGTATACGTAAAGTGAATTAAATGCTAAAGTCGTGTTTTGTATTTTTAATGACAATGAAAAAGTGCAGCGCTGATATTTGTTACAAAAATAAACATTCTTAGTGAAAAAAGCCATACAGAAAAGCCCACCTAGATCCCATACTCATCTTGTCTGCTTCAAATCCATCAAGGTTGTCCAAATGAGGGAGAAACTCAGTAATGGGTCCAGAAAAAGAAAACTGGATCAGGATGGAAAAAGACATTTTCATACAATTGGGACAGTAGGTGAAAGTTGAAGTGGGGCTGAGTATTAAATTATAATATGGACATCAGGATTTCTTCATTTAGGGGTTATGTGCTGGTTCCTTGGGAAAAACACACTGAGCATTTTGTGTGAAGTGGCAAACGTGAGTACTTTTTGCCATGATTGCAATTTTGCTACATTTTAAATTACTGAAAACTAAATTACTTTTCTAGACAACCATGTCAATATCATGCCAGAAAATCAGATAACAGAGACATCAAATTTTGTGATAGAGGCCAAGACTTACCCAGACCACGTTCAACCAAAGTTGTGATACTTATTTCCCTTGTAGGACTCCGCATGGTATGAAGAGGCACCGTGGGAAGAGTATATTAGTAGCTACCATCTCTTGGGTCCTGTGGATTACCTGGAGTGCAGTAGAAACTGTGAGATTTTAGTATTGCAATTTTTCACATTACTTCAAAAAATATGTTAAAAAATAAATTCAGTAAAGTTGCAAAATACGGAATCAATATACACAAATCAGTTTTGTTTCTATACACTAATAATGAACCACCAGCAAGAAAAATTAAGAAAACAATCCCATTTACAATTCCATCAAAAAGAACGAACTATTTAGCAATAAATTTAACCAAGGACACGAAAGACCTATACTCAGAAAACTATAAAGCATTGATAAAGAAACTGAAGACACAATAGAAAACAATATTCCATGCTCATGCATCAGAAAAATTACTATTATTAAAATGTTTGGGAGAGGGGGAAGATGGCGGAAAAGTAAGACGCGGAGCTCACCTTCCTCCCCACAGATACACCAGAAATACATCTACACGTGGAACAACTCCTACAGAACACCTACTGAACGCTGGCAGAAGACCTCAGACCTCCCAAAAGGCAAGAAAGTCCCCACGTGCCTGGGTAGGGCAAAAGAAAAAAGAATAAACAGAGACAAAAGAATAGGGATGGTACCTGCACCAGTGGGAGGGAGCTGTGAAGGAGGAAAGGTTTCCACACACTAAGAAGCCCCTTCGCGGGCGGAGACTGTGGGTGGCAGAGGGGGGCAGCTCAGGAGCCACGGAGGAGAGCGCAGCCACAGGGGTGCAGAGGGCAAAGCGGGGAAATTCCCGCACAGAGGATCAGTGCCGACTGGCACTCACCAGCCCGAGAGACTTGTCTGCTCACCTGCTGGGGCGAGCGGGGCTGGGAGCCGAGGCGCGGGCTTCGGTCAGAGCGCAGGGAGAGGACTGGGGTTGGCTGCGTGAACACAGCCTGAAGGGGTTAGTGCACCACGGCTAGCCGGGAGGGAGTCCGGGAAAAGGTCTGGAGCTGCCAAAGAGGCAAGAGACTTTTTCTTCCCTCTTTGTTTCCTGGTGCGCAAGGAGAGGGAATTAAGAGTGCTGCTTAAAGGAACGCCAGAGACGGGCTCGAGCTGCGGCTAAAAGCACGGACCCCAGAGACAGGCATGAGACGCTAAGGCTGCTGCTGCTGCCACCAAGAAGCCTGTGTGCAAGCACAGGTCACTCTCCACACCCCCCTTCCGGGGAGCCTGTTCAGCCCACCACTGCTAGGGTCCCGGGATCCAGGGACAACTCCCCTGGGAGAATGCACAGCGCGTCTCAGGCTGGTGCAACGTCATGCCAGCCTCTGCCGCCGCAGGCTCGCCCCGCATCCGTGCCCCTCCCTCCCCCCAGCCTGAGTGAGCCGGAGCCCCCCGAATCAGCGGCTCCTTTAACCCAGTCCTGTCTGAGCGAAGAACAGATGCCCTCCGGCGACCTACACGCAGAGGCGGGGCCAAATCCAAAGCTGAGCCCCGGGAGCTGTGCGAACAAAGAAGAGAAAGGGAAATCTCTCCCAGCAGCCTCAGAAGCAGCGGATTAAAGCTCTACGATCAACTTGATGTACACTGCATCTGTGGAATACATGAATAGACAACGAATCATCCCAAATTGAGGAGGTGGACTTTGAGACCAAGATTTATGATTTTTTTCCCCTTTTCCTCTTGTTGTGAGTGTGTATGTGTATGCTTCTGTGTGAGATTTTGTCTGTATAGCTTTCCTTTCACCATTTGTCCTAGGGTTCTATCCGTCCTTTTTTTCCCTTTGTTTTTTTCTACTTTGTTAAAAAAAATTTCTTAATAATTATTTTTTTATTTTAATAACTTTTGCTTATTTTACCTTACTTTATTTTATTATCTATTGTCCTCTTTCTTTCTTTCTTTCTTTCTTTCTAATTTCTCTCCCTTTTATTCTGAGCCGTGTGGATGAAAGGCTCTTGGTGCTGCAGCCAGGAGTCAGTGCTCTGCCTCTGAACTGGGAGAGCCAACTTCAGGACACTGGTCCACAAGAGACCTCCCAGCTCCACGTAATATAAAATGGTGAAAATCTCCCAGAGATCTCCATCTCAACACCAACACCCAGCTTCACTCAACGACCAGCAACTACAATGCTGGACACCCTATGTCAAACAACTAGCAAGACAGGAACACAACCCCACCCATTAGCAGAGAGGCTGCCTAAAATCATATTAAGTCCACAGACACCCCAAAACACACAACCAGACGTGGACCTGCCCACCAGAAAGACAAGATCCAGCCTCATCCACTAGAACACAGGCACTAATCCCCTCCACCAGGAGGCCTACACAACCCACTGAACCAACTTTAGCCACTGGGGACAGACACCAAAAACAACAGGAATTACGAACCTGCAGCCTGCAAAAAGGAGACCCCAAACACAGAAAGATAAGCAAAATGAGAAGACAGAAAAACACACAGCAGATGAAGGAGCAAGATAAAAACCCACCAGACCTAACAAATGAAGAGGAAATAGGCAGTCTACCAGAAAAAGAATTCAGAATAATGATAGTAAAGATGATCCAAAATCTTGGAAATAGAATAGAGAAAATGCAAGAAACATTTAACAAGGACCTAGAAGCACTAAAGATGAAACAAACAACGATGAACAACACAATAAATGAAGTGAAAAATACTCTAGATGGGATCAATAGCAGAATAACTGAGAAAGAAGAATGGATGAGTGACCTGGAAGATAAAATAGTGGAAATAACTACTGCAGAGCAGAATAAAGAAAAAAGAATGAAAAGAACTGAGGACAGTCTCAGAGACCTCTGGGACAACATTAAATGCACCAACATTCGAATTTTAGGGGTTCCAGAAGAAGAAGAGAAAAAAGAAAGGGACCGAGAAAATATTTGAAGAGATTATAGTTGAAAACTTCCCTAATATGGGAAAGGAAATAGTTAATCAAGTCCAGGAAGCACGGAGAGTCCCATACACGATAAATCCAAGGAGAAACACACCAAGACACATATTAATCAAACTGTCAAAAATTAAATACAGCAGGCTTCCCTGGTGTCGCAGTGGTTGAGAGTCTGCCTGCCGATGCAGGGGACACAGGTTCGTGCCCCGGTCCAGGAAGATCCCACGTGCCATGGAGCGGCTGCACCCGTGAACCGTGGCCGCTGAGCCTGCGCATCCGGAGCCTGTACTCCGCAACGGGAGAGGCCACAACAGTGAGAGGCCTGTGTACCGCAAAAAAAAAAAAAAATTAAATACAAAGAAAACATGTTAAAAGCAGCAAGGGAAAAACAACAAATAACACACAAGGGAATCCCCATAAGGTTAACAGCTGATCTTTGAGCAGAAACTCTGCAAGCCAGAAGGGACAGACAGGGCATGTTTAAAGTGATGAAGGAGAAAAACCTACAACCAAGATTACTCTACCCAGCAAGGATCTCATTCAGATTTGATGGAGAAATTAAAATCTTTACAGACAAGCAAAAGCTGAGAGAGTTCAGCACCACAAAACCAGCTTTACAACAAATGCTAAAGGATCTTTTCTAGGCAAGAAACACAAGAGAAGGAAAAGACCTATAATAACAAAAACCCAAAACAATTAAGAAAATGGGAAGAGGAACATACATATCGATAATTACCTTAAATGTAAATGGATTAAATGCTCCCACCAAAAGACACAGACTGGCTGAATGGATACAAAAACAAGACCCATATATATGCTGTCTACAAGAGACCCACTTCAGACCTAGAGACACATACAGACTGAAAGTGAGGGGATGGAAAAAGATATCCCATGCAAATGGAAACCAAAAGAAAGCTGGAGTAGCAATTCTCATACCAGACAAAATAGACTTTAAAATAAAGACTATTAGAATAGACAAACAAGGACACTACATAATGGTCAAGGCATTGATCCAAGAAGATATTATAACAACTATAAATATTTATGCACCCAACATAGGAGCACCTCAGTACATACGGCAAATACTAACAGCCATAAAAGGGGAAATCGACAGTAACACATTCATAGTAGGGGACTTTAACACCCCACTTTCACCAATGGACAGATCATCCAAAATGAAAATAAATAAGGAAACACAAGCTTTAAATGATACATTAAACAAGATGGACTTAATTGATATTTATAGGACATTCCATCTGAAAACAACAGAATACACATTTTTCTCAAGTGCTCATGGAACATTCTCCAGGATAGATCATATCTTGGGTCACAAGTCAAGCCTTGGTATATTTAAGAAAATTGAAATTGTACCAAGTATCTTTTCCGACCACAATGCTCTGAGACTAGACATCAGTTACAGGAAAAGATCTGTAAAAAGTACAAACACATGGAGGCTAAACAATACGCTACTTAGTAACACAGTGATCACTGAAGAAATCAAAGAGGAAATCAAAAAATACCTAGAAGCAAATGACAATGGAGACACAATGACCCCAAACCTATGGGATGCAGCAAAAGCAGTTCTAACAGGGAAGTTTATAGCAATAGAGTCCTACCTTAAGAAACAGGAAACACCTCAAATAAACAAACTAAACTTGCACCTAGAGTAATTAGAGAAAGAAGAACAAACAACCCCCAAAGTTAGCAAAAGGAAAGAAATCATAAAGATCAGATCAGAAATAAATTAAAAAGAAATGAAGGAAATGATAACAAAGATCAATAAAACTAAAAGCTGTTTCTTTGAGAAGATAAACAAAATTGATAAACCATTAGCCAGACTCATCAAGATAAAAAGGGAGAAGACTCAAATCAATAGAATTAGAAATGAAAAAGGAGAAGTAACAACTGACACTGCAGAAATACAAAAGATCATGAGAGATTACTACAAGCAACCATATGCCAATAAAATGGACAATCTGGAAGAAATGGACAAATTCTTAGAAATGCACAACCTGCCAAGACTGAATCAGGAAGAAATAGAAAATATGAACAGACCAATCACAAGCACTGAAATTGAAACTGTGATTAAAAATCTTCCAACAGACAAAAGCCCAGGACCAGATGGCTTCACAGGCGAATTCTATCAAACATTTAGAGAAGAGCTGACACCTATCCTTCTCAAACTCTTCCAAAATATAGCAGAGGGAGGAACACTCCGAAACTCATTCTACAAGGCCACCATCACCCTGATACCAAAACCAGTCAAGGATGTCACAAAGAAAGAAAACTACAGGCCAATATCACTGATGAACATAGATGCAAAAATCCTCAACAAAATACTAGCAAACAGAATCCAACAGCACATTAAAAGGATCATACACCATGATCAAGTGGGGTTTATTCCAGGAATGCAAGGATTCTTCAATATACGCAAATCAATCAATGTAATACACCATATTAACAAATTGACGGAGAAAAACCATATGGTCATCTCAATAGATACAGAGAAAGCTTTTGACAAAATTCAACACCCATTTATGATAAAACCCCTCCAAAAAGTAGGCATAGAAGGAATTTCCTCAACATAATAAAGGCCATATATGACAAACCCACAGCCAACATCGTCCTCAATGGTGAAAAACTGAAAGCATTTCCACTAAGATCAGGAACAAGACAAGGTTGCCCACTCCCACCACTCTTATTCAACATAGTTTTGGAAGTTTTAGCCACAGCAATCAGAGAAGAAAAGGAAATAAAAGGAATCCATATTGGAAAAGAAGAAGTAAAGCTGTCACTGTTTGCAGATGACATGATACTATACATAGAGAATCCTAAAGATGCTACCAGAAAACTACTACAGCTAATCAATGAATTTGGTAAAGTAGCAGGATACAATATTAATGCACAGAAATCTCTGGCATTCCTATACACTAATGATGAAAAATCTGAAAGTGAAATCAAGAAAACACTCCCATTTACCATTGCAACAAAAAGAATAAAATATCTAGGAATAAACCTACCTAAGGAGAAAAAAGACCTGTATGCAGAAAGTTATAAGACACTGATGAAAGAAATTAAGGATGATACAAAGAGATGGAGAGATATACCATGTTCTTGGATTGGAAGAATCAACATTGTGAAAATGACTCTACTGCCCAAATCAATCTACAGATTCAATGCAATCCCTATCAAACTACCACTGGCATTTTTCACAGAACTAGAACAAAAAATTTCACAATTTGTATGGAAACACAAAAGATCCCGAATAACAAATGCAATCTTGAGAACGAAAAATGGAGCTGGAGGAATCAGGCTCCCTGACTTCAGACTATACTACAAAGCTACAGTAATCAAGACAGTATGGTACTGGCACAAAAACAGAAATATAGATCAATGGAACAAGATAGAAAGCCCAGAGATAAACTCACACACATATGGTCACCTTATCTTTGATAAAGGGGGCAGGAATGTACAGTGGAGAAAGGACAGCCCCTTCAATAAGTGGTACTGAGAAAATTGGACAGGTACATGTAAAAGTATAAGTTTAGATCACTCCCTAACACCATACACAAAAATAAGCTCAAAATGGATTAAAGACCTAAATGTAAGGCCAGACACTATCAAACTCTTAGAGGAAAACATAGGCAGAACACTCTATGACATAAATCACAGCAAGATCCTTTTAGACCCACCTCATAGAGAAATGGAATTAAAAACAAAAATAAACAAATGGGACCTAATGAAACTTCAAAGCTTTTGCACAGCAAAGGAAACCATAAACAAGACCAAAAGACAACCCTCAGAATGGGAGAAAATAGCTGCAAATGAAGCAACTGACAAAGGATTAATCTCCAAAATTTACAAGCAGCTCATGCAGCTCAATAACAAAAAACCAAACAACCCAATCCAAAAATGGGCAGAAGACCTAAATAGACATTTCTCCAAAGAAGATATACAGAGTGCCAACAAACACATGAAAGAATGCTCGACATCATTAATCATTAGAGAAATGCAAATCAAAACTACAATGAGATATCATCTCACACCAGTCAGAATGGCCATCATCAAGAAATCTAGAAATAATAAATGCTGGAGACGGTGTGGAGAAAAGGGAACAGTCTTGCACTGCTGGTGGGAATGTGAATTGGTACAGCCACTATGGAGAACAGTATGGAGGTTCCTTAAAAAACTACAAATAGAACTACCATATGACCCAGCAATCCCACTACTGGGTATATACCCTGAGAAAACCATAATTCAAAAAGACTCATGTACCAAAATGTTCATTGCAGCTCTATTTACAATAGCCAGGAGATGGAAACAACCTAAGTGTCCATCATCAGATGTATGGGTAAAGAAGATGTGGCACATATATACAATGGAATATTACTCAGCCATAAAAAGAAACGAAATTGAGCTATTTGTAATAAGGTGGATGGACCTAGAGTCTGTCATACAGAGTGAAGTAAGTCAGAAAGAGAAAGACAAATACCGTATGCTAACACATATATATGGAATTTAAGGGAAAAAAAGAAATGTCATGAAGAACCTAGGGGTAAGACAGGAATAAAGACACAGACCTACTAGAGAATGGACTTGAGGATATGGGGAGGGGGAAGGGTAAGCTGTGACAAAGCGAGAGAGAGGCATGGACATATATACACTACCAAACGTAAGGTAGATAGCTAGTGGGAAGCAGCCGCATAGCACAGGGAGATCCACTCGGTGCTTTGTGACCGCCTGGAGGGGTGGGATAGGGAGGGTGGGAGAGAGGGAGACGCAAGAGGGAAGAGATATGTGAACATATGTATATGTATAACTGATTCACTTTGTTATAAAGCAGAAACTAACACACCATTGTAAAGCAATTATACTCCAATAAAGATGTAAAAAAAAAAAAAAGAAAGCAAGGACTGGAACAGATATCTGTACCCCATATTCATAACAACATTATTCACAATAGCCAAAAGGTGGAAGCAACACAATGCATCCTTCAACAGATGAATGGATAAGTACAGTGTAGTATATACAAAATGGAATATGATTCAACCTTTAAAACTAAGGTAATTCTCACACATGCTACAATGTGGATGAACCTTGAAGTCATTATGCTAAGTGAAACCAGCCAGACACAAAAGGACAAATGTTCTATGATTCCACTAGTATGAGGTGTGCAGATAAGTCAAATTCAAAGACAAAGTAGAATAAGGTTGCCAGGGGTTGAGGGGAGTTAGTGTTTAATGGCTACGGTTTCACATGGGGAAAATAAAGTTCTGGAGATGGATGGTGAGGATATTTTTACAACAATGTGAATGTACTTAAGGCCATAGAACTGTATACTTACAAATGGTTTAAATGGGCCTTCCCTCGTGGCACAGTGGTTAAGAATCCGCCTGCCAATTGCAGGGGACACGGGTTCAAGCACTGGTTCTGGAAGGTCCTGCATGCTGCAGAGCAACTAAGCCCGCGAACCACAGCTACTGAGCCCTCGTGCCACAACTACTGAAACCTGTGTGCCTAGAGCCCATGCTCCATAACAAGGGAACTCACTGCAATGAGAATCCTGCACATGGCAACTAAGAGTAACCCCCACTTGCCGCAACTAGAGAAAGCTTGTGTGCAGCAACAAAGACCCGACACAGCCAAAAAATAGAAAATAAAATAAAATAATTTTTAAAAAGGTTTTAAAAAATGGTTTAAATGGCAAATGTTATGTGTTTTTAATCACAATGGAAAAAATGAATAAAATAATGATCAATGTTACAATGCGGATAAACAGTGAAAACATCCCAAGTGAAAGAAGCCATACAGAAACCCACCCAGATCATGCTCATCTTGTACACTTTCAATCCAGCAAGGTTTTTAAAGTGAGGAGAAGCCCCAGTGATGGTTCCAAGAAGAGAAAACTGGATTCGAATAGAAAACTACATTTCCACAAAGCTGGGGCAGCTGGTGAAAGTTGAAGCGGGTCTGTGGATAGGATTACAATGTGGAAACCTTAATTATTCCTCACTTTGGGGTTATGTGCTTGTTCCCTGGGAGAGTGGCCCTCCCACTCTCACAGGGTAAAACAAACTGGAGTATTTTGTGAAAATGGAAAACTTTATACTGCTATTTAAAGTTTTTTATACACTTGAAATTTACTAGAAAATAAAGTACTTATCAAAACAACCATGTCATACCATGCCAGAAATACAGACATCAAACTCTGTTATAGAGGCCGAGCCCTACCCAGATTCAGTTCACCCACAGTGGGGATGCTAATCACCCTTGTAGGAGTCCACACACCACAAGAGGCACCATGGGAAGATTATATTGGGAGCCACTATGTCTTGGGTGCTGTGGATGACCTGGATGTAGATGAAACAGTGGGATTTCTGAATTCTAGTTTTCCACATTCAACCACCAAAAAACTGTTACAACTAAAAAATGAATTCAGTAAAGCTGCAGGATACAAAAAAAAGAAAAATCAATGCACAAAAATCATTTGTGATTCTACACACTGATAATGAACCATCAGAAAAAGAATTTTTAAAAAAAATCCCACTTACAATTGCATCCAAAAAGATAACTAGGAGTAAATTTAACCAAGGACGTGAAGGACCTGCACACTGAAAACTGGAAGACACTGATAAAGGAAACCGAACAGACAAAAATAAATGGAAAGATAACCTGTGCTCATGAGTAAAAAGAATACTGTGAAAATATGCATTCTAAGGTGGGACTTCCCTGGCCGTCCAGGGGTTGGGACTCTGTGCTCCCACTGCAGGGGGCACGGGTTTGATCCCTGGTTGGGGAACTAAGATCCCGCATCCTGCATGCCACATGGTGTGGCCCCCAATTTTTTTTAATTTAAAAAAATATGTATTCTAGCCAAATTAATGTACACATTCGACGCAATCCTTACCAAAAGTCCAATGACATTTTCCATAGAAACAGAACAAATAATCTTAAGTTGTGTGTGGAACCACAAAGGACCCAGAAGAGCCAAAGCGACCCTGAGGAAGGAGAACGGGCTGGAGGCATCTCCCTCCCTGATTTCACACTTCATTACGAAGCTACAGTCCCCAAAAAGTGTGGAATTGGCACAGAAACAGGCACACAGACCAGAGGAACAGAGCAGAGAACCCAGGAATCAACCTACAGGCATGTGGTCAGTTAATTCACAAGAAAGGAGTCAAGAACATACACCAGGGAAAGGATAGTCCCCTCAATAAACAGTGCTGGGAAAACCAGACGCCACACGCCAAAGAATAACACTGCACTCTGTCTACACCACACACAAAAGGGGTCAAAAACCCAGTTTTCCACATCAAGCTCTTCCTCTCCTGGGTCCTCTGAAGACAGACACCCTCAGCGGTCAGCCACGCACAGGAACCTTCTGCCCACTTTTCCTCACCTTCTCCCTCAGCGGCATCACCTCCCAGCAGGTCCTGAGGAGACCAGGCTCCTGTCAGCATGAACTGGACCCCACGGTGTCCCAAAGCTGAAGGCCCAGCGGGTCCTGAGGAGACCCGGCTTCTGTTAGTGTGGACTCGACCCTGGCTTGTCCCGAAGCCCGGCCATCAGCGTGGACTCAGCCCCGCACCTTCCAGAAGCCAAAGCCCCAGCAGGTCCTGAGGAGACAGGGCTCCTCTCAGTATGAACACGAACAGCATGATCTGAACAGACATCCCGCCAAAAAAGATATACAGATAGTAAAAGTCATACAGAAACAAGCTCAACATCATATACCATTAGGGAATTGCAAATTAAAATCATGAGCTATCACAGCACACCTATTAGGACTGCTGAGCTCCAAAACTATGACAATGCCAATTGCTAGAGGGTGAGGAACAAAAGGACCTCTCCCTCATAGCTGGGGGGTGCATGTGCAGCCACCTTGTAAGACAATTTGGCAGTTTTTTCCAGAGCTAAACAAGTCTCACGTTGGGATCCAACAATCACACTTCCAGTATTTAGGCAACTGCTTTGAAAATCTATGTCCAAATGCAAAGAAGGATGCAATTATGCACAGCAGCACTTCCATAATGGCTAAAAACTTGAAGAAATCAGGATATCCTTCAAAAGATGAATGCATAAGCAAATTGGGGTACATCCATGTCAAGGCAAGTAGAATATGCCACCCCAAAATATGTCTCTCTGGCATAAGGATTATTGGTCTGCTTAAAAAAAAAAAAAAAGAGCTTCCCTGGTGGCTCAGTGGTTAAGAGTCCGCCTGCCGATTCAGGGGACACAGGTTCGAGCCCTGGTCCGGGAAGATCCCACATGCTGCAGAGCAAATAAGCCTGTGAGCCACAAGTACTGAGCCTGCGCTCTAGAGCCCAAGAGCCACAACTACTGAGCCCGTGTGCCACAACTACTGAAGCCCGCACGTCTAGAGCTTGTGCTCCGCAACAAGAAAAGCCACCACAATGAGAAGCCCGCGCACCGCAATGAAGAGTAGCCCCTGCTTGCCACAACCAGAGAAAAGCCTGCCCGCAGCAACGAAGACCCAATGCAGCCAAAAATAATAAACTTTTAAAAAAATCTCAGAAAACTGAGATTGCCGTTTTATGAAGGACATTTACAACAGAGAAATCTCCATTTATAAGGGTATGTCCCTCTTTGCACCAAAAATAGAAGGATAATTAAATCTTAAGTAACTCTTTTCAATGGGGAAGTCCTGACTTAAATGTGCAAACAGTCATACCCTTGTTTACTGTGCTTTGCATGATAACCTGCCATAACTGGCCTTCCCCCCCTTCCCCAGCACCTTTCTTCTGTTTTTAGCTGAAGACGGTATTTAAGGGGATGGTTTTGGTCATTTCAGGGAGTGACTCAGTTTTCTGTGGTATCCCCCTGTATTCAGAAGGTATACATGTTATTAAACTTCTGCTTTTCTCCTGGTAATCTGTCTTTTATTACAGGGGCAGGGGGCCTCAACCAAAAACCTAGAAAAGTAGAGGGAAAATTGTTTTTCCTCCCATACACGTGCAGTGGAATACTACTCAGCAGAAAAGAATGTACCACCAACCTATGGAAAGACATGGATAAATCTTCAGTATATACTGCTAAGTGAAAGACTTCAGTCTGTGGAGGCTGCACACAGTATGACCCCATTGATGACATTCCGGGAAAGGCAAAGCTACATAGATGATAAGCAGATCATGGGGTGGGGGGTTTGAAGTAGTCCATGTGATACTCTAGGGTGGATACCTGTCACTATGCATTTGTCTAAGCCCACAGATGTGCATAGCCCAAGGGCCCAATCATAATCTATTCAAATTTAGTTATTTAGGATGTAGGAGTGTTGCAGGATGGAATACATAATGTCACAGAATCTAACTGTATTAGAAATATATGGAAACAACTCACTGTAGGGGATGGGATAAAAGCTGCTGACCTAAGTCACCTTTGGAAATGAATGGAATCTGTAGACTAAAGGCAAAATGGACCGTATATAAACAGTGGGCTTTATTCTACGAAGTTCTTTCCAGGGTGTAGTAGCCAACAATTCTGAAACCTCTGCACATGTAACCTGGAAAGGAGCAATGCACAGATAAATGGCAGATGGTGGGAGCCATGTTCCTTGCTGTGGGAGTGGGAGGTTACAGATAAGCAAGGGGAGAGCCTCTGCCCTCATAATCCTGGATCTGGGCTTCCTGGGAGGATGTTGATGGGCCGAGGGAAACACACAGATATTCATGCTGGGAAGACCCTGCAGACACAGGAATTTCACACCCCATCTTTCCACCCATACCTGCTGGAAACACTCAGCCCTCCATAATCAGTCAATTGCAGCGTTTAAGACATTCTCACCCCCAGGCAGATAAAGGAGCATGAGGGTCTTGCTTACCCCTAAGCTGTCCCAGAATCCAGGCCCTGGGGTTGGAGCCAGGTTGGGGGTTCCTGGGCCTCTGACCAGCAGGTGAGAGGAGGGAGGAAGCCCCGTCCTGAGGACAGAGGTTCCCTCAAGTCTGTGAGCCCAGGAGCCCCGATGGGGTTCATTCCCAGTGCGGACATGGGCAGGGCCTGCAGTGGTTCTCTGTTCCCCCTGGGCCCTTTGATGAAGCCATGGCAGCACTGGGCCCAGACGTCTCCTGGCGGTGTCTCAAACTCTGACACAGCGGTTTTACAAAGGAACAAGAGAATGGAGCTGAGCCCCTGATGGCCACTCCTTTCTGGCTCTGAGTTGCTTCCAACAGGACCGCAGTCACCTGCACAGTCTGCTGTGACCGATCTGCCCCCATCGGCCTTTCCTCTCCCTCCCTGTGATGATTCCTGTGACATTTCCAGCCTGGACCCCTCTCCCAGGCCAGACGCCTCTGTCCAGCCGCTGCACCCCCATCTCACCTTGGGGGCTAACAGGCCCCTCAGAGAACTGGGATCCCACAGCTCTGCACACCCAGGAGCAGCCCCACCTTCCCAGGTTGCTGAGCCCAGGCACTGGGTGTAACCAAGCAGGAACCTACGGGACCTTCCCAGGACAGACTGCTCCCCCACATCCTCTGCTGTAGGTCCTCTCTGAAGTACCTGGATAACAATGTCTGATGCACGCTTCCTCCACCGCGAAGTGGAAGAAATTAACTACTTGATGATCATGAACAGGTAGTCCAGGAGCTTCTGGTGCCTAAGAATTTATAATATTAACCGCCTGTTACCTCACCATCAACCAGAGAATTGTGCACCAGCTGATCACATACCCTGCGACCCCCCTCCTTCACCTGGCCTTTAAAATTGCTTTGATGAAATCCTTCAGGGAGCTTGGGGCTTTAGAGCACAGGCCGCCTGGCCTCCTTGTATTGGCACTTTTACAATTAAAGCTGCACTTTCCTTCACCACACCCAGTGTCAGTAGACTGGCTTTACTGCACTCGGGCAAGCGGACCCACGTTTTGTTCGGTAACACTGGGGTCTCCCAGGCTCCCACCCTCCTTGTGCCCCAGTGACTGTCACCTGCTCCTCCAGAGTCTTGTTGCAGCAAAAATAGAAATGAAGTTTTCCCTCCCCTGAGAACAAGGAAAACAAAGGGAACAGCGAACAGGCTAGAGAAGAAACATAACCTGGCCTGAAAGAGTTCATCACTCCTTGTTTTACTTTGTCACTCATTTGTAGTAACTAGATTTGTACTTTACAAAGCTAATCTCACTCCCTGACACTATGTAATTTACATTCGGCACCCATCACCCCTAACTCTGTGTGAGTTACATCCCCTGCCTCTCACTCCCTAACCTTATTATGTCCAGCATTTACATTCTATACGCCCCTCATAACAAATCACCCCCTATAGTTTTTCATTTCAGAAACAAGGTCACCGGCCGATAAACCAGAGGCAAACAGACGCAATTACCAGACTGCCGGACCCCAATTACCGGGCGGCCTGATGCCACCTATGACTGTTTTGAAATAATGCAAAGGAAAGGAGGAATGCAAGACCTTCACTACTTTGATCCTTATCCTATACCCCGGACTGCGGGAGACTCACATATAAAATCTTCCCTGATTTTCAAGGAGGGGATGCCCAGTTCTTCAGGCGCTAGCCAGCTGTGTCTTCCCTGCTGCCTGGCAGAAAAATAAAGGCATCTCTCTCTTCCTCCAAAATCCCTGTCTCCGTATTTCTGTTCGGCCTCGGTGCACAGGGAAGCTGAGATTTCGACAACAGTCTGTGGCCGGTTCCCACACTAATTCCCCTCTACGCCCACAGCCCTGGCCCAAGCCCGATCTGGTGCCTGGTTCCTCCATCAGGCCTGGCAAAGCTCCCTGCCAGCACGGTGCGTCTCACATCCCACCCCAACCTGCTCTTTCTGATGCATAAACGAGACTGACTCTCTCCCACCTGTAATCCCCCAAATGTTTCCCCACTTTCGCTAGGGTATCTGCTGGGAGAGACACCTGCCAAGGCCCTGAGAGTCCCCGGCATCCCCACTAGGCTGCTGGCTCCTGAGTGCCCTGACAATGAGCACCTTAGCAGGCCGGGAGACATGGCAGGAAACCCCAGAACTGCTCACCTCAGGACTGGGCCGGCACTGCCACGGCCTGATCAAAGAGAGCAGAGGAGGCTTCCCCGGCTGGGACACAAACTCTGCACGAGTGGCCTCTCCTTGAGCCATTACATCACCTTGTGTGACTTGAGGGAAGGAAGGACTGAAGCACACTTGGTTCCTAAGGAGGATGGTATAGGCTCAGCCACGTCCCTCCAAATTCACATGCTGAATCCCTAACGCCCAGGACCCCAGGATGTGGCTGTATTTGGAGATGGGATTTTTAAAGAGGTGATCAAGGTAAAAATGAGGTCAGTAGGGTGGATGCTAATCCAATAGGATTGATGTCCTACAAGAAGAGATTAGGACACAGATAGGCACAGGGGGAGACCATGTGAGGACCTGGGGAGAAGACAGCTGTCTAAGCACCAAAGAGAGAGACCTCAGGAGAAACACCTTGATCTCAGACAGCATCCAGGACTGGGAGATGTCTGATGTTTAAACTACCCTTTCTGTGGTATTTGTTATGGCAGCCCCGAGCAGACTCATACACAGGGTAAATCAGGTCTCAGTCTGGACAGAACCCACTGTTCATTCCTCTCTATGTGAGTTACAGCAGCCTCAGGAACTGAGGAGGGGGTCCCCAAGGAGAGACACAAGATAGAAGTTGCTAGGCATTAACATGACTGCATTCATGTGAATTATGCCTGAACTACATTCACATGAGGTAGTTTTGTCCTATATGTACACCCACCTTCACCACCCTACTCGGCACCTTCAGTCTGAACTGCAGATCTTTGGATTCACCACCTCCACTGAGACCACTAGTTTCACCTGCCGTGAACCACCTCCTATAGGATTTCCAGAACTACAAAGCATGGAAGAGCTCATGCTGATGTGTAATCACGTTTCACAGTACCCACAGACTGTGCGCTAGAATCCAGGAGACCCCACCATGACATCCAGGTGACCCCGCCATGGTGGAGCCACCCAGTTGCCCAATAGAACCTGTTTTCCTTTTCCCTGTTCATGGCTACCCTGTACCTCCCAGCCTTCCCACCCCTTGCAGCTGGGATCCAGTGTCTCGTGTTACCAATGGGAAGTGGTAGAGGTGGTGAGGCCCTTGGCCAGCCTGCATCCTAGGATGGAGGGCATGGTGCCCACGTGGTCACCCCACCCTGCTGGTTGGAGCCCTCCACCCAGAAGCAGGGAAGAGAAACAAGGTGTACAGAACCTGGGCCCTGACACCCACCTGCCCTGGACTCTCACATGAAGGGGACAGAGACACCTTGAGCCGCAGTCCATTTTGGGGGGAACACTTTTTGTTCCAGTAACAAACCTTTGCCCTAAAAGTCAAGGTGCTTTACAAACCCCTCCCCAGCTGTCACAGAAAGTCAGGCTTAACCTCACACACTTTTCTCAAACCCCATCTCACACTGAGACCACCACTCAGGTGACAGTGCTTCAGAGCAGCCCCTTTAAAAGATACCTGGAGTTCAACTCCCCCAGCTCTGCCTTCAGCTTAAAGGAGAAGTTTTCTTGACAACTTTGACAAACCTGCTCAGTTTCCTTGACAACAAAGCCTTGCAATCTCCCAAACTCTTCTCCTTCAAACATTCCTATTCTAGGCTTGCTGCACCTAAAGTGAAAGTGCTGTGATCATGTGCCAGAAAGCGATTCCTCCAAGCCTGTAGTTATTGGTTACATGATGCTATTGATGATGAAATCCCAGAAGAGCCACCTTTGCAAGGTAACTGCTTCTGGACTTGGCACTAGGTCTCCTTCCAAGGACAGGATGGAGTGGCTGTTTTCATGGGCCTTATGGTGGAAGAGCTCACCTTCTGATGAAGCCAGGCCTTGATCCTTTCCTAGTGATTCCAGGGTCTTCATTCTCCCTAGACCCCCACCCACATGGCTGCTGTCTATGCCAGTCTAAACAGGACCTTGGTAATCTCCTAAAATGAGGGTTATATTATACACAGATAATGGGTTGAATGGTGGCCCCAAAAGATGTGTCCCCCCAGAACACATGAACAGGACCATATCTGGGAAAAGGGTCTTTGGAGATGTAGTTAAGGATCTCGAGGTGAGGTCATCTTGGGTTAGGGTGACCCTCAATCCAATGACAGCATCCTTATAAGAGACAAAAGAGGAGAGACACAGACACAGACTAGAAGCCACGTGAAGACAAAGGCAGACATGGGAGGAATGCAGCCACAAGCCTGGGGATGCCTGGAGCCCCCAGAAGCTGGAAAAGACAGAAAGAACCCTATCCTGGAGCCTCTGGAAGGACTTCAGCCCTGCAACACCTTGATCTAAGATATCTGGTCTTGGACTTCCCCGGTGGCACAGTGGTTAAGAATCCACCTGCCAATGCAGGGACACAGGTTTGAGCCCTGGTCCAGGAAGATCCCACATGCCATGGAGCAACAAAGCCCGTGCGCCACAACTACTGAGCCTGCACTCTAGAGGCTGCGTGCCACAACTACTAAAGCCCGCATACCTAGAGCCCGTGATCCACAATGAGAGAAGCCACCACAATGAGAAGCCCGTGCACCGCAACGAAGAGTAGCCCCTGCTCGCCGCAACAAGACAAAGCCTGCGTGCAGCAACAGAGACCCAACGCAACCAAAAATAAATACATTTTTTAAAATAAATAAATAAAATATCTGGTCTCCAGGACTGGGTGAGGATGAATTCCCGTTGTTTTAAACCACCCAGCTTGTGGTCATTTGTTAGAGAAGACACAGAACAGTCACACAGACCCTGCTCTGTAGGATCCTGGAAGTGTGGATGTCACTACACGCAGACAGAGGCTGGATTACAGAACCCTTAGAGTCAGCATTGGGCCCTCAGAAATCCTAAAGCAGTGGCTGGACACCAGAATGTCAAGGGGTCAGTCAGAAGCCCATCCCTAAGGGTGCCGGCTGCACATGGCCTCCTCAGGTTTTTATGCCTGTACATGTTGGGGATAAGTATTTCCATCCTAATTCAGGACCTCTGATGTCACCGTTCACGTTGCTAATTAAGAACCCACTAGTTACAGAGATGAAAACCCTATCAGGACACTTGCTCCAGCGGTAAACAATTCTGAAGTTGGTCAGAGGTGGGGAATTGTCTCCCATGCAGCCAGCAGCCCCCTGACAAGGAGTGTTATTGCAAAGCTGGTGGACCGTGCAGAGGCATCTCTGAGTAAACGTGAGCTGACCCCCAAGCCAGCTGCTCCTGAACCTTATCCCAGGTAAAACACCTAAATATGTGCAAACACCTTACAGGCTGGATGAAAGGGCCAGTGACAGCACGCTTGCTGAGTTAGCTCCTGCAGGCCATGTGAGATGGTCCTGGCCTGTATGCTTTTCTGAAAGCTTTCCATTTACCTGAGTTACCCCTCCTGTCCTGGCCCCCACTACCTTTTTCTTGCTTCCTCACCTCTGCCTGGGGAGAACTTCCAGTGGCAGGTACAGGCAACACATCCTCTTCCTTAGCAGGTAGCAGCCCGGCAACTCCTGCGGAAGGTCCAGCAGAGCCCCACTCACAGCAGGTCACCCGCAAGGCTATGGATCCTCACTCCCTTCCACCAGCCGAGCCCCACAGCCACTGACAGGGCAGGAAGTATGGCGTCAGGTAAGCTGCAAGTACTCTTGCTGCCTGGAGGGGTTGTTTATACAGACCTCAACTCAGGCACACCTGGGGAGGGCTGGCTGGCTCAGAGTTGCAGAAAATGGACCTTGCTGCACTGGCCCGGTCCAAGGAACAGGTGTGGGGTCCTGAGGATCAGGATAGACAAGGGGCTGCAGCTCTGGCTTGTTTTCTAATCATTTTAACTGGCCCATAAGTGGGAGACAGTTTCAAAAAGACCTTCTCCTCACAAGAGGAATCCAGGAGTCACGGAGAGGAGGGGTGGTGGGTGGAGACAGGGGCCTGGTGTCCCGGATGCAGTAGAAGCCTCTGTAAAGCCCAGTGGAGGGAGCCCACACAGAGTAGAGCTCAGGATCACAGACCTGTCCAAGAACTGCTGTTTGTTAGTTCAGGTCCTGCTCTGAGGTGCTCAGGGTCAGCTCTGACCAACAGGTAGGCTGGTGGTGGTCTGCAATGAGGGCTACATGCACGGTTCCTATGCGCCAAGCCCTGCCAGGGTGCCTGCCCAGGTGAGCTCCATATCCTGGGAGGGGCCTGACCACGAGAGCCCCGTGCACTGGGAGGGGTGTATGAACAAGCTCCCTCTCTTTGCAGCTGGCACAGAGTTGCTTAGGATGCAGATTAAAATCAGCCGAGGGCAGAAGTGAGGAGCAGGGTCGGGGTCCTTCAGCTGTGGCCACCCAGGGAAGCCCACCTGAATCCTGAGGTGCAGGGTTTATTGGGGTCTGTCACATCAACATCGGGACCACCATGTGCCGGATCTCGGCTTTCAGTTCCCGGGGGGGCCTCAGGAAGCCCCACCAGGCCTCATGCCATCAGCACAGACCAGCCTGGAGCGAGGCCCACACAGCACAGACACTCCCATCAGACTCAAAGTGACCTTCTGGAGCCAGGAGCAGAGGCCCGGCCCCTCTGTGGGCAGGTGAACCCATACCGCACAGGCCCTGGTGCAGTGCCCGTTCCATGTGGTCAGCATGGGTGCATACGGGTCAGCCAGTGTCTGTGTGTCTCAGCCTGTAACCACTGACCACACTGTCCTGCTCTGCTCACAAGAGCGAGGCCAGTGGAGGGACAATGGAGACATGGGGTCAAAGCCGGGTCATGGTCAGGTGAGAAAGGGTCCGAGGAGACAGAATCCTGCTGCTCTTGCCTGATGAGCTTGACGTCACCCTGTGGTCAGTCATGTCTCCCCACATCCCATGTTAGGGCTTCCTTTCCTGCGTCCTGGGGCATGGTCCTGTGTGGGTGAAGCGTTTGGGAGCGTCTGGAGGGAGCCGGCACCTGTCAGCACAAGTGGTCCGAGGACACCCCCAAGGATGGGCAGGCATGGGAGCCCAGGGGCTGGTCCTGCATCAGCCCTGAGGCTGGACAGAGGCTGTGGAGCTGGGGTGATGGTGGTTGTGACAAAGAGCTTACCACCTGACAGGAGATAGGCCAGCCCGGGCAGCACGGGGAAGTGAACACTGTGCTCCACGGGAGGACGGAGAGACCAGTAGACTCAACCACTGGCGTGAATATCCGGGCTGCTCTTTGCAGGCCTGAACCCGGCCCCGCCCCCAGTGGCTGAACCTGGCCCTGCCCCCAGTGCCCGGGACCTGGCACCGTCCTCGGACCGATGGCCTCCCTCCAAGGCTGGGTCTATAAACACAGAGGCAGTCAGCTCCAGGTAATCAATGGATCAATTTATTATCAGGTAACTTACAAGGTGGTATCAGGATTGGGGGACAATCGGAAGGATGTGCAGCTGCGCTCTGCATGGCCACGGGGTCATTGGGACAATTTATAGTTAACACAGGGGGTTGCTTGGAAACAGTACGTGCATTCCTAAGTCAAGGTTTATGAATGGGTAACTGTTCTCATGGGCACCGGGAACACGTCAGCAAAGGTTTTCATTGTTTGGGGACTAACAAACCATAGAGACCACCTGGTCCTAATGATTATTAAACAGTCTCTATTAACTAGAAAGGCCTTGAAGACAGAGAAGTAACAGACAACACAGTACAGTCCTGAGTAGGGTCAGTGAAGGACAGGAGGAGCTGTACGGACCCAGGACGGCATCAGTTATGCTGACAGCCTTACACGGGGGATGCAGGTCTGGGGAAGGTGCAGGCTTGAGTCCCGCAGGGGCCGCAGAGAAAGGGACGTGGACCAGGCAGTGGGGTGGGCCTTGCACCTCGAAGGCACAGGGGTCGTGGCCCTAAGAAGTGACCTCACGCTTGCTTGTAGGGACCCCGCTGTGCAGGGTGGACACGTCTGTGTCCAGGGTCATGTCCTGCTGCTTTGGGACCTGACTGCTCAGACCTCTGCGTGACTTCTGCAGGCCATCTTTTCGATTCTAGCACCTTAGCAGGAATGAAATGCTATGTCATAGGGGTTCTGTCAGCCCATCAGTCCCTCACTCCTTTTGTATCAAGTATTTTGTGACACTCCCCTCACTTTCTGAAATCAAATGCAGAGGTAACGTAATCTCTATACACATATAATTTAAATATAATTATATTTATGTATCTATGCAGTTATAGTTACAATACAGAGGAGCATTAAAGGGAAATATATTTTAATGAAATAATACATAATTTAACAGGTGAGTGCTTGGCTTCAACTACACTAAATAATCAGATGTTTGCTTGAATTTTTCTTCAATTTAGATGAAGAAAAGGTAGATAACATTCAACTGAATTCAACCTTTATATTTAATGTTTGTAAATGAGAGCAAATAGACATCCTTGTATATAATTTGAATTACTGTTGTGACAGCAATCCTGGTGCATTTGCTGGCAATTCAGAAACTCTGAGCCAGGAGATACAATTTTCTAAAATGTTGGAGAATTCTTGTTAAAGTTCTGAATAACTATGAGAACAAGCTTTCCTAGAATCACATCATTGTTATATTCCTGCATAATTTAGCGTATCTTAACGGCATATAGAAATAACTTGTGTGTAAAGTAGAACAGAGTCAGATTCTTGGCTCAGAAAATCACGAGCAGGCCCTTCCCAGGAAAGGTGGGGGGCACAGGGCAGCCCTTCCTGCAGGAGGCCTGGCAGCTCAGGGCACTGCCACAATGTGCCTGAGAACCCCAACCTTTGTGTCGAGCACAAGTGCACCACTCCACGTGTGCCTGGGAGAACCCAGCTGAGACCAGAGGTTCCCAAACAGGGACATGTGCCCCCTGTCCAGGGTGCAGGAGAGTGCATGGTTTGTAAGGGGGTCACTTTGCAGCTGCCCCTGAAACTGGCCTTCCTGGAGCCCCTGCTTGCAGAGCAGCTCACGTGCAGAGGGACTCTGGTGCAGTCCCCCCTTCCTAGGACATTAAATCCTTAAGGCCCCATAAATGCAAGACATCATAACTTGGTTACCATAACAAATACAACACACAGGGCTGCTTAAACAACAGACATTTATTTCTCACAGTCCTGAAGGCTGGAAGTTCCAGAGCAAGGTGTCAGTGGGGCTGGTTCCTGCTGAGGCCTCTCTCCTTGGTGTGTACACGGCCGTCTTCTCCCTGTGTCCTCATATGGTCATCCCTCTGTGTCTGTGTCCTAATCACCTCTTCCGATAAGGGCACAGTCACATTGGAGTATAGCCCACCCTAGTGATTCCATTTTACCTTAATCATCACCTCTTTAAAGACCTTGTTCTCCAAACACAGTCCCATCCTGAGATCCTGGGGGTCAGGACTTAACATGTGAATTTTGAGGACACAATTCAGCCCACAGCAGGCACATGCCTTTCCTGGCCCGGGGATGTTTGTGTTAAGGGCGAGGACAGGAGATGGGACAGGTGGCCTCAAGGGAAGGCAGGAAATAAGCTGTTGGTGGAGCCAGGACAGTTCTGTCACGTGTGCCTCATCTATCCTCCAACTACATGAGAACCACTGCCCCCAAGTGGGAGCCCACTTGGACAAGGTGTCCACAGCGCTGGTGAGAGGGGTGAACACAAAAATGTGTCACTTTTTTAATACAAGCAGTTTTTTTCAGCTTTTCTCTACATGAAAGGAAAGATCCCAGGAAGGTCAGGACAGGATGGGTTGTCAACTGTCATGCTGTCCAGGGCTGCGGCTGTTCCCTGGAGCAAAGTGCTCTGTGACTTCTTCCTGGTGGGCGTGCTTTCCTGGAGCAGCCAGAGCTTCTTTTGTTTAGTTTCATGTGTGGCTGGTCCTCATCAAACCTTAGAAAATGTCTATAACTTTCTATTAATAGAGTATCTATCTGTACACTTTTCTATTAATACAGTGTATTCTACCTGCTGACCTGATCTGCCCTGTCCCACCTGCAGTAAATGCCTCTCTACTGCCTTGAAGTTTGACCGTGATAAAGTCATTGAAGGCATTTTTTTTTTTTTTTGCGGAACGCGGGCCTCTCACTGTTGTGGCCTCTCCCGTTGCGGAGCACAGGCTCTGGACGCGCAGGCTCAGTGGTCATGGCTCACAGGCCCAGCCGCTCTGCAGCATGTGGGATCTTCCCGGACCAGGGAATAAAACCATGTCCTCTGCATTGGCAGGCAGACTCTCAACCGCTGAGCCACCAGGGAAGCACTGAAGGCATTTTTAATCTTTATGTCTTCTTAGTTACTTATTCTGAAGCTAAAAACCAAAGTTTGATACAGCCACTCCCCACACTCACATGTACATTTCCAGAAAGTGCAAAGTAATCTGTAGTGATGGATAGCAGATCCAAGTTTGCCTGGATTGGGGAGAGCAGGAGGAAAGTTCTGGGGATGAAGGTATGGATGAAATAAAAACTCATATTTTAAGGCAAGACAAGACAAATTAAAAACATAAGCTTTTTCTCTGCCCTTTGGCCTCCTCCCTCCCTACTAGTATGCATGTGCATTTGCATTATGTGTTCACCTGACCTCCCCAGTGACAGAAATATCTGTTCACACACAAAAATCATTTTTTCTCCTTCTGGCAACAGCCGTGTAACTCCTTATAAGGTAGCATTCCTTTCCTTATCCTGTAAGGGGTCACAATGACCCACCACTCACCTTGTACGTGCAGACGTCTTTGGTGGACTTTATGGATAAGGCCATTATATCATTTCCCTTAAAGATAATGATTGGTGCAGAACAGACAGGTCAGACGACCTGGGGAGATACTGGGCTGCACCTAAAAGAACTTCTTAGCTTAAATACTTACTTATGACATTATTAAAGTCACTAGCTATATTACTTGTATTCTGCCTATTTTACAAGATTATTCTTTCTTGCATTACCAAATGTGTGACAGAGCGTCCGATAAAAATAATGATGACTACGTGACCTAAAACAATTGTCAAATACATAGTTCTATAAGATCAGTGATTGTAATAGTGTAACTCTAGATATGGGAAGAAGCCACAAGAGGGAACCATTTCCTGGACCATAACAGACTAGTAGGACAGGCGGCCCAGAGGCTTTGGGCTACTGTTAACAGGGCCTAGTCCAGTAACAGAACATTGAGTGGCCTATCAAGGAAATCCTCGCCTAAACTGGGAATGAGCATTCCTAGCACCGTGAGATAAATTGGTCACTAAAAGTCTCCCAAACCTTGGTCAAAATTAAGACCAAAAGGGAGAGGTTGTAACATGAAGAATGTTGCCCACCAACCAGTTCTACAAGAATTGTCATCACCCACCACAATCTCTGACTTACAGGACACGCTGAAAGGAATTCAGACAACAATCAGGATGCAGCACTTTGTGCCCTGGGAAAACTGGCCCGCAGAGAGTTCTATATTTTCAGGAGAAAATTTTTATGAACCTGGATTCTTGCCTCTTCCCACACTTAGAAAAGCACTAAAACCATTAAGGTATCTGTTCCTTGTGAATAGCAGTAACCTCCTACCAAGCTGTGTGCTTGGCTGCACGCACCCCTTCATCAAAATCACATATAAACTGGCTTCCCCCCTTGCCTCTTCAGGACAGTCCTCAGACCTTTCTGAAAAACTGTCTCTTGGGTTATAATCCTCAGGTTGGCTGGAATAAAGATTTCCATTTCTTTCTTAGATTGACCATTGATTAATTTTTCATTGACAGTATAATCATTATCTTGATGGGGTACATGTGTTTCCAAACCTATCAAATTGTACACTTTAAACATGTGCATTTGTCGTATGTCGATTACACCTCGATAAAGCTGTTAAAGTATCCCAGCGTTTTAGGTAATAATGCATCATTGCATGTTCAGCGGCTTAATGAGAAGTGACATTTTGATCTCTCCTGTTTCTGTGACTTAAATAGGAACCAAGTTCACCCCAGCTCCATCATCTTATTCTGATCTCGGTGGGGCTGCTGTTTGCCTGCAGTTTGCCTCTCACCGGTTTGGTGAGCCTCCCCTCAACACAAGCACGCACTTCTTGCAGTGCACATTGAAATGAGTCTTAACTATCAGAGAATCCAACCAGGCCTGTTCAATTGTTGCAACTTTCCTGGGCCATCAGGTTAAGCAAGGCTTTCTCAGTGAAAGAGTAGCTGGTCAAATTGACAGTTGCTCAATTGCTGAGCCTAATGAAAGCTTTGTCCTGCTTCCTAGACACTGAGAAGGGATTCTCATAAATCCTCTTGAAAGTTTTCCATGGTTTGCTTTCAGCAAGATTGAAAGAAAAGCTAATGACATCGTCAGCTGATAGATTACCAAATATTTTGTATAATATTTAGGTAGGTAATTGGGAAAGAATAAGTGACATTTTTAAAACAAAACTCCCACTCTTATCTGAACAAGGTGTCTCAGTGCTAATGTGTAAAAGATACAAACTAGGAATAGATCCAATTTCTGAATCTTTTCTCTTCCTAACAAATAGTCATGGTCATCCTTGAATGCATATAAAAAATAAAAGGGAAAAGTCACATTCATTCTATTAAAAGATATGTTTCCAAAAAGCATTTATCGGGCTTCCCTGGTGGTGCAGTGGTTGAGAGTCCACCTGCCGATGCAGGGGACACGGCTTCGTGCCCCGGTCCGGGAAGATCCCACATGCTGCGGAGCGGCTGGGCCCGTGAGCCATGGCCGCTGAGCCTGAGCGTCCGGAGCCTGTGCTCCGCAACGGGAGAGGCCACAACAGTGAAAGGCCCATGTACTGCAAAAAAAAAAAAAAAAAAAAACCAAAAAGCATTTATCTTTAATAATTATAAAATATGTGTAATAATATATATACTGTTTTAATGAGTTGGAACTACTTATAATTGTAATAACAATTAAGAAAAAATGCAACCCTTAGAACTCTATGATCATAGTAAATAAAACAAAAAATTAATAATCTATTTATAAACATGGATATGCTGCGTAGTCAGTGAGACTTCTAGGCATCAAAGTCCATTGCATTGGAATAAGTCTCTGAGTGACGTGGAATGAAAAGACAATTTCAAATAAAAAAAGAAGAACAAGAAGTTGGTCTGAGATGTTACATCCTGTGTGATTCCAACCAAATGACATATTGGGGAGGGCAGATTACAGAGACAGTAAGAGGATGGTGTTGCCAGGGGCTGGGACATCAAATGGGCAGAGCACAGAGGATTTTTAGGGCAGAGAAATACTCTGTATGATACTATAATTGTGGATACATGACATTATGCATTTGTGTATATATGTATATATGTGTGTGTGTGTGTATATATATATATATATAGTGATGTATACACACATACATGTGTAAAATAACTCAATAATCAATAGCCATACATATGTCCCAATAATACATAGCCCAGTAGAAAACTGGGCCAGTCATAAACAACATTTCAGAGGAGAGCAAACTGAATGGGCCGGTCAACAGTGGTGAGAAGGTCCTCAACACGTGCCTTGACCTACGTGGTCTGAGGTCCCACATGGCTCTCCTTTCACCCACTGTGTTGGGGGAAGTTGAACCAGAATGTCTGGCCCTGTGTGTCTGACATGCCTCTACTGGCCCCCCAAATATGGGGCTCCTGGTGGGGGAAAACGCAGCCCCTCAAGTCCTTCTCCTTGGTCTCAGGTGCAGGGACCACCTCTCCGTGGGCCAGATGCCTTGGCACAGAGCAGCCGCTGGTGGGGGTGGCCCTCACTGAAGCAGCTGAAGAGGAAGGTCACCATCACCATGGAGGTGACACTCTTCAAGTAGTACTTGCCCAGGGGACATACTCTGTGCAGGTGTAGCCACTGAGGGGGACATAGCTGGGGACATGGGAGCTGCTGGGGCATGTAGTGGGGGAAGGATGCTCCACACCAGGCAGGGTCGGTGGCTCGAACCTGTGGCAGCTCTGCAGCCCTGTGGTGCCCTGCCCGCCAAGATGCCAGGTGCACCTGATCACGTGTGTTTGCACCACTGGTGCATCACATGTACCTGATTTCTCACACATGTGTGCTCACTGCTGACCCCACATGTGCCTGATGTCAGACACACGTATGCTCACCTGCTCACTGCAAACCCATCACATACACTTAATCACACTGCTCACTGCTCACTGCTGCCTGTCACCCCCAGACCACATAGGTTGAGTCCTATAAGGAGGACAGAGTTGCCCTGCTGGACTTCATCAGCTGGTCCAGTGCTGCTGCTGTGAACTGGACCCTCACACGGGTGCTTCCTGGCATTCTTCACACTCGGGTCATGAGTTGCACTCTCCTGCCCACGTCAATTTCCAAGACCAGGAGGGCTCAGATCTCTTCCAGGGGCTGGCTTAGGTAAGGGGCTTGCTTGTTTTCTGGGCAACATTATCTGTTATCTCAGAGTGAAGGGGTATCGTGTACCCCACAGGGAGACATCCATTTCCTGACCCCAGGGCCTCAGGACGTGACCTCGTTTGGAAGTAGGGCCTGGTCGTGTAAGTAGGTAAGACAAAGGCATTAGGGTGGCCCCAATCCTGTGTAACTGTGTCCTTATAAGATGAGTGGAGACACAGACATGGAGGGAAGCCATGAGAAGATGAAGGCAGAGATGGGAGGGATGCAGCCACAAGCCCAGGGACGCCTGGAGCCCCCAGGAGCTGGAAGAGGCGGGAAGGACCCTCCCCTGGAGCCTCCGCACTTTCCAGCTAGATGGCTACCATGAGTGGGCCTGAACTGAAGGCAGCACCGTGGCCCTGACCATTCGGTCTTGCCCGCGTGGTGCCCTGGGGAGTGGCTCTCACAGGACGCGGACCAGCGAGGTGTTTTCACATGAGACCGTAGGACACTGGTCCTGTAAACAGGCAGGCCCGTCTCACCTTTCCTTCTGGGCTCTGGTTTCACGGGGGACTGGGCACCGTGTGGGGTGGGCGTTCAGCCTCTGCACAGGACCCCTGGGTGTTGCTTAAAAGTGCAGGTTACACCCCAAGAATGACGGAAGGTGAAACTCTCATCTGTCTCTGTGGATCTGCCTGCCCCAGGGGCCTCGTGTGAGTGGAATCACACAGTATTTGTCCTTTTGTGTCTGGCTTATGTCACTGAGCATAATGCCCTCAGGGTCATCCATGCTGTAGCCTGTGTGAGAATTCCCTTCCTTTTTAGGCTGAATAACATTCCTTTGTGTGGATGGACCATGTTTTGGTTTTCTGTTCAGCCATTAATGGACACAGGTAGTGTCTACGTTAATTTCTCATGTCTTATAATATTCAGGGAGTAACTTGCTCAGCACAGCCCCGACTCTGATGGGGTCAGCACCTCTTTCCTCAGAGTGTCCTACTGTTCAGTGAAGGGGGTTCATTCTCCTCAAACTCAGCATCAAGAGTTGGGTTGTTGACAGCCCCCACTGGGTCTCCTTCATGTGAGACTTTGCTTTTGAAAGAGCAGGCACCATGCACACAGGGGTGGTGGGCATGGGATATGGGCCCCTGGCGGACAGGTGGGTCACTGGGTGGAGATGGGGCAGTGTGCAAGGAGTTCAGCCTGTGGGTTCTCCACTTGGATGGCTTCCCTTGAAGAAGACAGTGCAGTGCCCATTCTGGGCATCATACTAGTGCAGGAAGTCACTTGACCAGAAGCCATAGGAGCCATCAGGCCCACACACACACACATGCTGCTGGGAAGCAGGACCTGAGTGTGGGGCTCTCGGTGACCCTGAATGTGCTACGTCTGGAGTCAACCCGTGGGATGGACTGTTCTGCCCAGGCTTCCAGTGCAGCTGCCTCCTGCTGGAAGCCCAGGACGCTGGAGTCAGGCCACTTCTGGTCTGTCCTTGCAGGAGCCTGGGCTGCACTACATGAAGCTCCCTGCTCACCCTGTTACCAAGTCCAACCTCACTCTGCTCACCACATGACAGGCCAATAAATTGGGAGACAAGATGTTGAGGCAAGGAATAGTGACTTTAGTTGGAAAGCCAGGCATCCGAGAAGGTGGCAGACTAATGTTCTAGAGTACCATCTTCTCAGGGCCTGGATGCCAGTTTCTTTTATAGAACAGAGAGGGGGAGGAGGTGAGGAAATAAAGTAAAAAGGCCATTAGTCTTGCAAAATATCTCCCTGTTTGGCCAGCAACAGGGAGGGGATGTGATAACTTCTTCTTTTCTGCAGCCATTCACAGGTGGGCAGGGTCAGAACCTCTCCCTGTGAGCAGAACAAAGGCACTTCAGTTTAACATTCAGGCAGAGGGGCAGGGTTCCCTGAGGCAGGCCATTATGTATGCTTACAGCTATAGACAGCATCCTTTTAATGATTATAATAACAAAAGCAACTAAAACAAATGTTAAAGTAAAAGAAACAGATCCAACATGGAGTGAAATTTTGCTCTTCCCTGTTACAATTCCCCACAGTCAATGTTCATTCCACAATCTTGTGGGAAAAGGGGCGATGACCACTCTAACTGCTTCCTGAGGTGTAAGGTTGACGAGGGGTGATCATGGAATAGAATTGATCAGCCTTGTGCGGGGAATAATTCTTAGAATTTTTAGTAAATAGTGAAACTCCCAACTCTTTGAACCTGATGCTGTGTTGTTCAGTTGAATAGGATTAAACAAGTAGATTAACCCACCCTTGTCCAACTGTAAGGAAATTACAATCTCAGGTTAAGGAGTTTAGCAGTTTTCTTTGTATGGGAAAACACAAGAGTCTGGGCTCGCTGAAATCATTCCTTTGATATGCACCTCAGCGATCTGGGGCCTGAATCCTGTATTTTCACATCCTGAGTTTCCTCAAGGTTCACCATAGGGAGCGGCTGCAGTCTGATGGCTGCTAGATGGCAGGCATTCTTCCTTCCACAGGGCTCAACAGCTCATGTTGGAGGGCTGCAATCACCAATGACTGTGGCAGGAAATATTCCATTTCTCAGATCCTCCTCTTGGTCTGGAATTCGACCAATATTTGGGAGACATTTCATGACCAAATTTTGTCCCACAGCACTGGGAAGGCTCATCCAAGATCAGGTGAAAATTCTTGTTGATATGCCACTCCAGGTGCTAATTTCCAGATTAAGCCCTGGTGATAATTAAAGATTCTCTGTCTTTCTAGTCTATTATGATCCAGAAAATGTTTTCCCTTATTGCTTCCTCACATACTTAGAATCACAGTATTACAATTATTCTATAAGAGTCATAAATGTGATCTATTTCCTCAAGATGTTGAGCTATCATCAATTGTGTTGGAAACCTGGTTACATACTAGGTACTCTAAGAGACAACAATCTTATAAAATAGTATATAAGTAATGCAGCTAGTAACATTGACAAAGTCATAGTGCAGTAGGGAGACACAAAACATAAACAACTTGGAAACAAAGAACAAATTAAAACAATGCTTAATATAACTAGTTGTAAACCAGTTACAGTAAACCATCAAGTCCACAGGAGAGCTAGCTGGAGAAGCCACATTCTGGCAGGATCAGGTAGAGAGAAAAAGCTAAATGTTTCACCTTTGTTTACAAGGGTATACTTTATCAACTTGTTGTAGGTCATAGCATAAGAGAAAAGGTCTTTCTGGAAAACAAAGATTAAGGCTAGTATATTTCCCAAAGTCATAAAATTATAAATTATATTTATCAGTTCACTCAGTCCCATGTAATTAATTCCTGTTGATCTAGATGAAGTAATGTTTTCCCATTAGTTTTGTCATTTGTTACCCAGTCTAATGGTATTATCTAAAGGCTATCAGAAACTTATATTTGTTAAAAAATTTCTTTTTATGAGCCTTCTTTTTTTAAATTAATTAATTAATTAATTTTTGGCTGTGTTGGGTCTTCGTTGCTGCGTGCGGGCTTTTTCTAGTTGCTGTGAGTGGGGGCTACTCTTCGTTGTGGTGCGCGAGCTTCTCATTGCGGTGGCTTCTCTTGTTGCAAAGCATGGGCTATAGGTGTGTGGGCTTCAGTAGTTGTGGCATGTGGGCCCAGTAATTGTGGCCCACAGGCTCTAGAGCGCAGGCTCAGTAGCTGTGGCACACGGGCTTAGTTGCTCTGCAGCATGTGGGATCTTCCCAGACCAGGGCTCAAATCCGTGTCCCCTGCATTGGCAGGCAGATTCTTTTTTTTTGTTTGTTTTTGCAGTACGCCGGCCTCTCACTGTTGTGGCCTCTCCCGTTGCGGAGCACAGGCTCCAGACACGCAGGCTCAGCGGCCATGGCTCACGGGCCCAGCCACTCCACGGCATGTGGGATCCTCCCGGACCGGGGCACGAACCCATGTCCCCTGCATCGGCAGGTGGACTCTCAACCACTGCGCCACCAGGGAAGCCCCTGCAGGCAGATTCTTAACCACTGCACCACCAAGGAAGTCTCTATGAGCCTTCTTGAAGATGTGGCAGTTTTGCAAAGCATCACCTTAGCTGCCTATGAATGATAAAGGTCTTAAAAAGATAAGATTAAAGATCTGATTACAATTCTTCTTGGCAAAGAAGCTTATCCAAGTTGTTGTGACATACAACACTTTAAGATAACAACTAAAACTATAAAATTATACCAGGATATATGCAAATTTCAGAAACTTTATATAATTTTTAGAATGTCTATATCAATAACATTTATTCATACTGTACAATCTGAGGAGGCTTATCATTCATTTGACAATGCTTTCCATGTAATTTAGCATACCAACCAATTCTAGTCAGTTTAATATATATATATATTCCCCCCCCCTGCCTTGGAGGTGCCTCAGGGTCACAGTTCCCTAGCCCCAGAAAAGGAAGATTCCCAACCAGTGCCCCATCACTACAAAAGGGAAGAACCCCAACCAATGCCCCATTGGAGATGAAGCTGAATGAATGACCAAGGCTAGTTCAAAAGGGAAAATCCCAACCAACACTCTGCCATAGGCAAAACCTACACAATAGGGAAGGCTCTCAGGGGCCCTCTGAAGCATCCCAAAGCTAGCTGAAGTCAAAAGAACTTTAATTAGAATTTGATAGGAAAATCATCAAAAATATCAAAAAAAATTTTTAAACATTTGGTCAGATAGAAAATTTAAGAACAAATACAGCTCAAAGGCAAGATAGTTCACACAATCTGTTATCAAAAGCAGCATTCTAAGTAAACTTGTTCTCTTAGCAAAGAGGCACAAAATCTGGTCCTGCACCAGTCTACTTTTAATAACAAAATCTATTTACCCAATTTAGTTTAATCCAATCTCAGCCTGACCATGCATAAAACTCCTTTTTACTCAAAACATATATCCCACTTTCCTATTATATAGTGAAATGTTTCATTATTTTTAGTAGTTTTAATTACATATTTAAATTAGAATCTCCAACTCTTAAAAACCTTAATTTCTAGTGAAAACCAAGAGGCAAGTAATAGTCACCAAATCTGGAGAGACTATTTTAGATAATTTTCAGAACATAATTATTCGTATAGAGTTTACCTAAAAGCTCTTATCTCGTTTACATTTACTTTAAAGTTTCATCATATCAAGTTATTTTCCTTGCAACAGATGTAATAAGGTCTTATTTGATTCCTACGTACAAAAAAGTATTATGCTTAATATTAATGACTCTGAAGACATGTCTATATTAATTAGATCAACAAGCTTAAGCCACCTTCAGTACCAGATATCAGTTTAATGTTGAATATTTTCTAGATCATGTGAACCTAAAATTCATTCTGTCCAGTTTTATATTCCTGAGTATTTATATAAGCACTTAATTTTTTAAAAGTCAATTAGGTAGAGCTCTTTTACGAATTAATTTTGGTAATACCATACATCTACAACACACATAGACACATACAAACACACAAACAGAGAGACATAGTTCTCGTTTCAAAATTTCAGCCCTGAGTCAGGTACAGCATGTAAAATCCATCAGTTTACAAAAGCGGTTGGATTAAAATTGGGTTCCTGGCAATGGAACAAATCAAGCTCACTTGTCTAGATGGCTAAATCTTTTTACTAATGTTTATGGAAAAGACACTTAGGATTTCTATTTATCCTTGACAAGTCATTTCTAAATTACTTTACCCTCTTTTCAAAATTTGCGTTTTAAAAAGATGGCAGAGGTAAAGGGTTCCTGAGAAGACCAGGTAGGACATTTGCATCTTAAAGATATAGGCAAGTTTCCCCTAGGATGACTTTGTTTCCCCTTTGTTTAATACTTACAAGCCTGTTAAGATAAATAGGGAAGGTTTGGGGAGTGGTAAAAGGATTGGTGGGTTTCGGATTATTTTTGGAGCCACACCTCTGGCCCTGTAAAGACTAGATTTGTAAAACAAGAACAGTTTTTTCAAAGAATTAGGTGGCTACCTCAATGATATTGAAGGACTGACATACCCATTTACCTACTTTGGAACGTTTTACTCTTAGCTGCTGTGATTCTTCTGCAATAGGAATGCAGAAAAAAGGCATCTTTTAAGTCCAGGACTGAGAACCAGCCGTATTCTCCCAGAATAGTTGTGAGCAGAGTGTGTTGATTAGGCACCACAGGGTTTAAGTCTTGGACTACTTGATTTATAGCCCTCAAATCTTGGACAAAGCGATATTCTGCTGAGTTTGGCCTTTTGACCAGTAGGATAGGGGTGTTATATGGGGACCTTCAAAGTTTAATCAGTCCTGTTTTCAAAAACTTTTCCAAAATTGGCTGAATTCCCTTTTGGGACTCTTGTCTCAGAGGATATTGTTTTAGATTAGGTGTTCCAGCATTCCTTTTACAAAGGAGATCTCACCCTAAAAGGGGGATTGAACACTGGATGTTTCAGGGTGAGGTCCCCTAGTTGGCATTCTAGAGATTGTAAGAACGAACGGTTTTGTACTTCTCCAGAAACTCCCTTGACCAGGTTAGACTGGGATGTTTTCTGTGCCACCTTGGTGTTTACCACAGAATATGTGACACCCGTACCTATTAGAAAGTCAATCAACTTGTTCCCCACTGTCAAAGTTACCCAGGACTCCTGTGGGGAAATTAGAATCAGATGTGTCAAGCCCAAGGGAGTCCCCTGGCCTCTTCATTCATTAACAGAGTGTTCCTCTCTTTTTAACATATGAGAGGCTCCTGTCCTCCTTCTATTATTCTTTAGTCTAGGACAATCTTTTTTCCAGTGCCCTTCCTCCTTGCAGTAAGTACATTGTTCCTTCCCCAGTGTTGGCTTACCTTCCTTTAGGTTACCCCCCTTCTGGGAATTCAATGCTACTGCCAGAAAGGCTGCATTTCATTTTGCATCTTCTTGCTTCTGTCATTGTTCTCTGTTGTTGAATACTTTAAAAGCAACATCTACTAATTGAGAAGTGTTCATTCCAAATGCACCATCTAAATTCTATAATTTTCTGTTTATATCTGGGGTGCTTTGCCCGATGAAGGTCATATTTACCATCCTTAAGTTCTCAGGGGCTTCAGGGTCTGTATCTGTATACTGCCTATAAGCTTGATAAATCCTTTCTAGAAACTCTATCTTGGTAAATCCTTTCTAGAAACTGTAGAAATCCAAATGAGGATGGATCCTCATTTGGTTTTTGTTTTATCTCCTGAATTTTCTTTAAGCTCTTTTGTCTAGGTCCCCTCTTGGATTTTCTTTCAGACCACTGCACCATAAGGCGGCAGCCCTCTGATTCCTTTTCCTCCTGATGCAATAGCATAAAAGCTTCTACACATGGAATCTCATCTCTTTTCCCTGCTCTTTTGCAAAACACTTCCAATTGCAAGATCATATAATAATTGAGTGAGCCATTCAGGAGCCATCATTCTTCTATCCTAACATATATTCAGTCCACACCCTATTACAATAGTACATCATGTCTTTCTTAGTCCACCATCACAGCTATGTTTTGCCCATTTATCTAATATATGCCCCAAAGGGCTCTCCTTCAGGATAGATGGAGTATTTCCCATTTTTATAAGTTTGATAACACCAAAACACAAAAGACGCAAACAAATTCCAACACAAAAGCCAAAAATAAATTCCAGCATTGATGCACACAAAACCAAAACCAAAACCAACGAACCGCTTCCCAAATCAGGTAGAGTCCAACAACAATTCCCCTCTCCAACAGGTACCCTGACCAAACAAATTGGCTTGTCCCATAAAGGGAAAGCCAAAATTGAGGGGGGAATATGCTCCTGGGGTGCACACCAGAGTGACTTACCCTCCAAAATCGAGTCCATCAACTAGCATAAGTTTGTAGTTTCCTTGCTTCAACTGCCAAGCGCTGGGGTAGCAGGTGCTGCTTCATGGAGTTTGAAGAGAAGGTCTTCAGGACAAATGGTCCCAGCAGCTGCTAGGGCCTTGCCCTAAAATTCCCTGACCAGGACTGGCTAGCCACGAGCAGGAAGGCTCCTGGCTGGCTAAGCCAAATTTGTTACCGAGTCCAAGCTCACTCTGCTCACCACACAACAGGCCAATAAATCAGGAGATGAGGTGTTAAGGCAAGGAACAGTGACTTATTTGGAAAGCCAGGCGTCTGAGAAGATGGTGGACTAATGTCCTAGAGTATCATCTTATTGGGGTCTGGATGCCAGTTTATTTTATAGAACAGAGAGGGGGAGGATATGTGGAAGTAAAGTAAAAAGGCCATAAGTCTTGCAAAATATCTCCTGGTTTTGGTCAGCCTCGGGGAGGGGATGTCTTAATTTCTTCTTTTCTTCAGCTATTCACAGGTGGGTAAGGTCAGAATGTCTCCCTGTGAGTGGAACAAAGGCACTTTAACATTCAGGCAGAGGGGCAGGATTACCCAAAGTAGGCCATTATGTATGCCAATGGCTATAGTCAACATCCTTTTAGTGATTATAGTAACAAAAAGCAACGGAGAGCAAAAGTTAAAGTAAAAGAAGCAGATCCAACATGGAGTCATATTTTACTCTTCCCTGGATCCCAACCATAATGTGGCCAGAGAAACTGGTAACATTTTTGTTTTGCATGCCGAAATGTTTAATGACAGAGAGATTTTGTTCCGTTTCCTGATGTGGGTGAAGTGTGGAGCCCAATGTTGATTTAGTCTCCAAGCAATGTACCATGAGAGTGAGCCCCCTGTCCAGAGATGAGAGACCCTACTTGTATGACCTGTCCTCCTAGGAGAGCAGCCCTAAGGTAGTTTAAACCTGACCAAGTTCTGTCTACACAGTAGATTTAGATCTCCCATATTCTGTCTACACCGAGTATGTTTAGACCTGACCATATCCTGTCTACACTGTGATATTAAGACCCAAGAGTGATCTGTCTACACTAAGTACATTTATACCTGGCTATGTTCTTTCTGCACTGGAACATTGGAACATTTATCTGAAGGTGTCCTGTCTACACTGAGTATATTTATTTATTTATTTATTTATTTATTTTGGTAAGAAGAGATGCTTTTACTTCCCTGCTTTGTCCTCTTTGCTATTTTTTTAAATTTTTTAATTTAATTTTATTTATTTTTTTATACAGCATGTTCTTATTAGTCATCAATTTTATACACATCAGTGTATACATATCAATCCCAATCACGTAATTCAGCACACCACCATCCCCAACCACCTGTGGTTTTCCCCACTTGGTGTTCATATGTTTGTTCTCTACATCTGTATCTCAGCTTCTGCCCTGCAAACCATTTCATCTGTACCATTTTTCTAGGTTCCACATACATGCATTAATATACGATATTTGTTTTTCTCTTTCTGATTTACTTCACTCTGTATGACAGTCTCTAGATCCATCCACGTCTCAACAAATGACTCAATTTTGTTCCTTTTTATGGCTGAGTAACACTCCACTATATACATGTACCACATCTTCTTTATACATTCATCAATGTCAATGGACATTTAGGTTGCTTCCATGACCTGGCTATTGTAAATAGTGCTGCAATGAACATTGGGGTGCATGTGTCTTTTTGAATTATGGATTTCTCTGGGTATATGACCAGTAGTGGGATTGTTGGACCATATGGTAATTCTATTTTTAGTTTTTTAAGGAAGCTCCATACTGTTCTCCATAGTGGCTGTATCAATTTACATTCCTGCCAACAGTGCAAGAGGGTTCCCTTTTCTCCACACCCTCTCCAGCATTTGTTGTTTGTAGATTTTCTGATGAGGTCCATTCTAAGTGGTGTGAGGTGATGCCTCATTGTAGTTTTGATTTGCATTTCTCTAATAATTAGTGATGTTGAGCAGCTTTTCATGTGCTTTTGGCCATTTGTATGTCATCTTTGGAGAAATGTCTATTTAAGTCTTTTGCCCATTTTTGGATTGGGTTGTTTGTTTCTTTAATATTGAGCTGCATGAGCTGTTTATATATTTTGGAGATTAATCCTTTGTCCATTGATTCGTTTGCAAATATTTTCTCCCATTCTGAGGGTTGTCTTTTCATCTTGTTTATGGTTTCATTTGCTGTGCAAAAGCTTTGAAGTTTCCTTAGGTCCCATTTGTTTATTTTTGTTTTTATTTCCATTACTCTAGGAGGTGGATCAAAAAAATCTTGCTGTGATTTATGTCAAATACTGTTCTTCCTATGTTTTCCTCTAAGAGTTTTATAGTGTTCAGTCTTACGTTTAGGTCTCGAATCCATTTTGAGTTTATTTTTGTGTATGGTGTTAGGGATCATTCTAATTTCATTCTTTTACATGTAGCTGTTCAGCTTTCCCAGCACCACTTGATGAAGAGACTGTCTTTTCTCCATTGTATATCCTTGCCTTCTTTGTCATAAATTAGTTGACCATAGGTGCGTGGGTTTATCTCTGGGTTTTCTATCTTGTTCCATTGATCTATGCTTCTGTTTTTGTGCCAGTGCCATATTGTCTTGATTACTGTAGCTTTGTAGTATTGTCTGAAGTCAAGGAGTCTGATTCCTTCAGCTCCGTTTTTTTCCCTCAAGACTGCTTTGGCTACTCGGGGTCTTTTCTGTCTCCATACAAATTTTAAGATTTTTTGTTCTAGTTCCATAAAAAATGCCATTGGTAATTTCATAGGGATTGCATTGAATCTGTAGATTGCTTTGGGTAGTATAGTCATTTTCACAATGTTGATTCTTCCAATCCAAGAACATGGTATATCTTTCCATCTGTTGCTATCATCTTTAATTTCTTTCATCAGTATCTTATAGTTTTCTGCATACAGGTCTTTTGTCTCCCTAGGAAGGATTATTCCTAGGTATTTTATTCTTTTTGTTGCAATGGTAAATGGGAGTGTTTCCTTAAGTTCTCCTTCAGATTTTTCATCATTAGTGTATAGGAATGCAAGAGATTTCTGTGCATTAATTTTGTATCCTGCAATTTTATCAAATTCATTGATTAGCTCTAGTAGTTTTCTGCTGGCATCTTTAGGATTCTGTATGTATAGTATCATGTCATCTGCAAACAGTGACAGTTCTACTTCTTCTTTCCCGATTTGGATTCCTTGTATTTCTTTTTCTTCTCTGATTGCCATGGCTAGGACTTCCAAAGCTATGTTGAATAATAGTGGTGAGAGTGGACATCCTTGTCTTGTTCCTGATCTTAGAGGAAATGCTTTCAGTTTTTCACCATTGAGAATGATGTTTGCTGTGGGTTTGTCATATATGGCTTTTATTATGTTGAGGTAGATTCCCTCTATGACCACTTTCTGGACAGTTTTTATCATAAATTGGTGTTGAATTTTGTCAAGAGCTTTTTCTGCATCTACTGAGATGATCATATGGCTTTTATTCTTCAGTTTGTTAATATGGTGTATCACACTGATTGATTTGCGTATATTGAAGAATCCTTGCATCCCTGGGATAAATCCCACTTAATCATGGTGTATGATCCTTTTAATGTGTTGCTGCATTCTGTTTGCTAGTATTTTGTTGAGGATTTTTGCATCTCTATTCATTAGTGATATTGGTCTGTAATTTTCTTTTTTTATAGTATCTTTGTCTGGTTGTGGTATCAGGGTGATGGTGGCCTCATAGAATGAGTTTGGGAGTGTTCCTTCCTCTGCAATTTTTTGGAAGAGTTTGAGAAGGATGGGTGTTAGCTCTTCTATAATTGTTTGATAGAATTCACCTGTGAAGCCATCTGGTCCTGGACTTTTGTTTGTTGGAAGATTTTTAATCACAGTTTCAATTTCATTACTTGTGATTGGTCTGTTCATATTTTCTGTTTCTTCCTGGCTCAGTCTTGGAAGGTTATACCTTTCTAAGAATTTGTCCATTTCTTCCAGGTTGTCCATTTTATTGGCATAGAGTTGCTTGTAGTAGTCTCTTAGGATGCTTTGTATTTCTGCGGTGACTGTTGTAACTTCTTCTTTTTTATTTCTAATTTTATTGAGTTGAGTCCTCTCCCTCTTTTTCTTGTGAGTCTGCCTAATGGTTTATCAATTTTGTTTATCTTCTCAAAGAACCAGCTTTTAGTTTTATTGATCTTTGCTATTGTTTTCTTTGTTTCTAATTCATTTATTGTTGCTCTGATCTTTATGATTTCTTTCCTTCTGCTAACTTTGGGTTTTGTTTGTTCTTCTTTCTCTAGTTCCTTTAGGTGTAATGTTAAATTGTTTATTTGAGATTTTTCTTGTTTCTTGAGGTAGGCTTTTATAGCTATAAACTTCCCTCTTAGAACTGCTTTTGCTGCATTCCATAGGTTTTGGATCATCGTGTTTTCATTGTCATTTGTCTCCAGGTATTTTCTGATTTCCCCTTTGATTTCTTCAGTGACCTCTTGGTTATTTAATAACGTATTGTTTAGCCTCCATGTGTTTGTGTTTTTTACATTGTTTTCCCTGTAATTGATTTCTAATCTCATAGTGTTGTGGTCAGAAAAGATGCTTGATATGATTTCAATTTTCTTAAATTTACTGAGGCTTGATTTGTGACCCAAGATGTGATCTACCCTGGAGAATGTTCCATGCACACTTGAGAAGAAAGTGTAATCTGTTGTTTTTGGATGGAATGTCCTATAAATATCAATTAAATCTATCTAGTCCATTGCATCATTTAAAGCTTCTGTTTCCTTATTTATTTTCATTTTGGATGACCTGTCCATTGGTGTAAGTGAGGTGTTAATGTCCCCCACTATTTTTGTGTTACTGTTGATTTCCTCTTCTATAGCTGTTAGCAGTTGCCTTATGTATTGAGGTGCTCCTATGTTGGGTGCATATATATTTATAATTGTTATGTCCTCTTCTTGGATTGATCCCTTGATCATTATGTAGTGTCCTTCCTGTCTCTTGTAACATTCTTTATTTTAAAGTCTATTTTATCTGATATGAGTATTGCTACTCCAGCTTTCTTTTGATTTCCATTTGCATGGAATATCTTTTTCCATCCCTTCACTTTCAGTCTGTATGTGTCCCTAAGTCTGAAGTGGGTCTCTTGTAGACAGCATTTATATGGGTCTTGTTTTTGTATCCATTCAGCAAGCCTGTGTCTTTTGGTTGGAGCATTTAATCCATTCACATTTAAGGTAATTATTGATATGTATGTTCCTATGACCATTTTCTTAATTGTTTTGGGTTTGTTTTTGTAGGTCCTTTACTTTTCTTGTGTTTCCCACTTAGAGAAGTTCCTTTAGCATTTGTTGTAGAGCTGGCTTGGTGGTGCTGAATTCTCTTAGCTTTTGCTTGTCTGTAAAGCTTTTGATTTCTCCATCAAATCTGAATGACATCCTTGCATGGTACAGTAATCTTGGTTGTAGGTTCTTCCCTTTCATCACTTTAAGTATATCATGCCACTCCCTTCTGGCTTGTAGAGTTTCTGCTGAGAAATCAGCTGTTAACTTTATGGGAGTTCCCTTGTTTGTTATTTGTCGTTTTTCCCTTGCGGCTTTCAATAATTTTTCTTTGTCTTTAATTTTTGCCAATTTGATTACTATGTGTCTTGGCATGTTTCTCCTTGGGTTTACCCTGTATGGGACTCTCTGCACTTCCTGGACTTAGGTGGCTATTTCCTTTCCCATGTTAGGGCAGTTTTCAACTATAATCTCTTCAAATATTTTCTCTGGTCCTTTCTCTGTCTCTTCTCCTTCTGGGACCCCTACAATGCGAATGTTGTTGCGTTTAATGTTGTCCCAGAGGTCTCTTAGTCTGTTTTCATTTCTTTTCATTCTTTTTTCTTTATTCTGTTCTGCAGCAGTGAATTCCACCGTTCTGTCTTCCAGGTCACTTATCCATTCTTCTCCCTCAGTTATTCTGCTATTGATTCCTTCTAGTGTATTTTTCATTTCAGTTATTGTATTGTTCATCTCTGTCTGTTTGTTCTTTAATTCTTCTAGGGTTTTCTTAAACATTTCTTGCATCTTCTCAATGTTTGCCTCCATTCTTTTTCCAAGGTCCTGGATCATCTTCACTATCATTATTCGGAATTCTTTTTTTGGAAGGTTGCCTATCTCCACTTCATTTAGTTGTTTTTCTGGGGTTTAATCTTGTTCCTTCATCTTGTACATAGCCCTCTGCCTTTTCATCTTGTCTATCTTTCTGTGAATGTGGTTTTTGTTCCACAGGCTGCAAGATTGTAGTTCTTCTTGCTTCTGCTCTCTGCCCTCTGGTGGATGAGGCTATCTAACTATTTTATTTTTTAAATTTATTTATTTTATTCATTTATTTTTGGCTGCATTCAGTCTTCATTGCTGCACGCAGGCTTTCTCTCATTGCAGCGAGTGGGGGTTACTCTTTGTTTTGGTGCACAGGCTTCTCATTGTGGTAGCTTCTCTTGTTGTGGAGCACTGGCTCTAGGTGCATGGGCTTCAGTAGTTGCAACACGCGGGTTCAGTAGTTGTGGCTCATGGGCTTCTAGAGCACAGGCTCAGTAGTTGTGGTGCATGGGCTTAGTTGCTCCACACATGTGGGATCTTACCGGACCAGGCTCGAACCCGTGCCCCCTGCATTGGCAGGCAGATTCTTAACCACTGCACCACCAGGGAAGCCCTACACTGAGTATATTTAGACCTAACAGTATTCTGTCACTCTGACCACATTGATACTTGATGAAGTACTGTCTACACTGAGTACATTTAGACCTGAGCTTGTTCTGTCTATACTGGAACATTTAGACCAGAATATTTTCTGTCTATGCTGGGAAATTTAGACCTTACCATCTTCTTTACACCAAGTATATTTAGACCTGACAGTGTTCTGCATGCACTAAGATATGGAGACCTAGGTAGAGACCCAGCCTTGCCTCAGTCCTGGGAGCTTCAGGGTGGATGTGGAGACCTGGCCTGGCCTCAGCACTGGGAAGCTCTGTGCTTTCATCCAAATGTCAGTGCTCAGATGTCTGGGGTCTGGAGTTGATGTGGGCTTGTCTGGGTAAGAGCCTCTGCTCTGAGTGTGGTTACCTGGCCCTCCCAGGGGATGCATGCTGAGGGTCAGTGCTGTGGTAGAGGCCTCAGTTCTCATCCCTGTGAGGTTCACCTTCCCTAGGGCTCATGGAGATTCCTCAGGTGTGCTACCTGGTAATTATTCCTATTCACCAGCATGCACAGGGAGAGTAGGGAGGCAGATTTACCTGGTGAGTTGACTGCAGGGCACGTGGACATGGACTTAAGGCTGATGGGCAGCAGGTGAGGTTGCTTCTGCACTGTCCTTCCGGTCGACCATCCATCCCCACTCTCTGGGTCTGTCCTCCTTTTTCAGCCTTCCTGTCCCATGAGTTTTCTCATCACCTCAGTGAGAAAGGAAAGGGCTGAGCCTGCCAGAACCAAGGTGGTGTGTTCAACTTTAGCATGAAAGCATTAAAAACAATTAAAATAACATAGAACCAAAGTGGAAACAGGAGGGGACTGACTTCTCTGGGCCAAGTGTGGGGAGAGGAGATGGACCCTACACTTCTTTCTAGGGTCCCAGGAGGTCCAGGAACCTGGCTTGTTCACACATATGGCCCCACTTAGCACAGCCATGGTGTCCTGACCAAGGTAGATATGTGACCCCAGGTGTGGAGTCTGGGGAAGTGGGAGTCACTTGGTGAGTGTGGCAGGTAACCCCAGGTTCAGGGTCTGGGAAGGTGAGGGTCACCCTGGAGAGTGTGGACGTGTGACCCGAGGTGGGCAGTTTGGGGAGGTGGGGATTACCCTGATGAGTGTGGAAGTGTGATCCCAGGTGCAGTGTCTGGGGAGGTGGGGTCACCCTGGAGAGTGTGGATGTGAGACCCGAGGTACAGAGTCTGGGGAGGTGGGGTCACTCTAGGGAGTATGGACAGGTGACCCCAGGTAGGGAGTGTGGGGATTGTGTGGGTCTCACGTCATCTGCATGGGTCAGGATCACGTGTACATCTGCTTTTTGGCTGTAGTGTGTCTTGTGCCCTCTGAGATTTCCAACATCTGAATTGAGGCTGTTGCCCTGATTAACCTGTGGTCCCTTTTCTTGTCTTAATCTTGTCACATTCATTTGAGGACAGGCAACTTTGAGTGAGTTGCTGTTCTGTGTTCTGCTGAGTGACAAATAACTCTTGGTGGTATCATATTAATATCATAGCATATTGTATATCTAATCTGAGGGGTGTCACCACTGTCTGCATTCCCCTGAACAGAGCTTAGGTATCACAGACTAGCCCCCCTAAGAATGGTCCCTCACGTGCCATGGGAGGGTACCATTATGGCCCCCAAGGTGATGGATGGTGCTTGGGCCTCACACATTTGTGATAAAGGAGAGTCTAACTGGAATCCCAATTAATAAGACATCATTTAAAAATTTTGTTTTATTTTAAGTGAAATAAAACATACATTGCATACACTTTACAATCATCACCATTTTAAGTGCATGTTTCTGAGGCATCAGATCTATTCACCTTCTCATGGAGTCATCACACCAACCCTAGAACTTTTCATCTTGTAAAACCAAAATTCCACAACCACGAAAGTCTCACTCCCATTCCCTCCCACTGTCCCAGCACTGCCGTCCACCTCAGTCCATGAGTTGTCAACTCCAGGGCCCCCATTTGAGTGGAATCCTGCAGTGTTTGCTGAGGGATCATTTTGGAAGAGCTGACTTTCAGTCTGAAGCTCTGCCTGTTTACATCTGAAGAATCTGCATTTAGGGAGAGGGTATATGAGGAAGGGAGCGTATGAAGGACAGGGTGTCTGGGGTGCAGATGAGCCAGGACCTGACCAGCTGCTTGTTGGGCCCTCTGGTCCAGTCTCTTGGGCTGTGCCTCATCTGTATCATCACTGTTCCCGATGGCACCCCTGGGGTATTGTTGTCTAAGTGAGATTCCTCTGGTGACCCTGCTCTCCTCCCCTCTTCCTGTTAGTTGGGGAGGGGGCTGCTTGCTGGGTGGTCTCTACTCCTGTGGCAGGAAGGACCCTGCAGGGTGGACCCATAGATTGCGAGGTGTGGTCCCAAGAGCATGGGGCCCATGTTGGACACAGCACCAGGGCTATGCAAGCACTCAGATCACTTCATCACCAACACATAATGTTCCCAAGACTCCGCTCAAGAGGGCATGACGGGTGGTCTGGGACCCTGTTTCTGTCGTGGAGCTCAGAGAGCACGTCCCCCATGGGCTCCAAATTCACCCCTGCATCTCAGCCATCTCCTTCTGTCCTGTCTTTGAATGCAGGAAAACGACCTCTGCTGATCATTGTCCACAACATAACGCCAGGTCCTGTCAATATTAGGATTCTTTAATTTAAGTATTCTGGGATAGCAACTGTTTTTTAGGCCTAAGAAGGAACAGTTCATGAGTGTAAAACATTTTCAGATGAAATTAACATTTGATGATTATCTCTATGCTACTCCCTTATTGACTTCTTTTTTTAATTCCATTGATTTCTTTTTATATATTTATTATTTATTTTATTTGTTTATTTTTGGGGCTGCGTTGGGTCTTAGTTGCGGCACATGGGATATTCATTGAGGCATGCACGATGTTTCGTTGTAGCATGCAGGCTCTTCGTTGCATGGCACAGGCTTTTCTCTAGTTGATGGGTGCGAGCTCAGTAGTTGTGGCACGCAGGCTTAGTTGTCCCACAGTATGTGGGATCTAGTTCCCTGACCAGGGATTGAACCTGTGTCCCCTGCATTGGAAGGTGGATTCTTTACCACTGGACCACCAGGGAAGTCCCTTGTTGGCTTCTATTAGTTATAATTCTCCTGGTTTTAGATCTGATGTGGGGATTATAGAGGAGTCAACATTTAATTCTTCATAATCTGTGTATTTGTAGCTTCAGCATCATTACTGACCCCTAGTTTTTATGGTTTGGGAAAAGTTATTGATTTCCTGTATCATGCAAAGGATTCACAATGATGATAGGGCAATTAAGATTACAATGATGGCTGGCAAATTGTTCAACTTCTCTTTAACTGTGCATCTGTTTTACGCATATGAGTCAGTTTAGTTGTCAATATTAGTGAAATAATATAGAGGACTAGAAAACTTATTTTAAAAATTATTATTAATGTGTGATTATGAAAATGTAAAAGTCCTTCCATAATAGATAATGCTGCATCTTGAGAGCCTAGATGAAGTGGATGTGCCTTAGTGATACACAGGATTTTTGCCTATGATTTAACTTTGACAAAGTTATGTAATTTTTTACTATTATCTCATTTATTGAGAAAGAAATAATGATTATGGTGTTGGCTTGACAGCAGTTGAAAACAATTCTATTCCTTCCTTATTTTAACTTTACATAGCAGTGTACGAACAGAGGTAAAATGACAGAGCTAGCATTAGACTGTAAATCTAAAGACAGAGATTGAGCCCTCTTTTTGCCAAACACTGTGGTGAATCAACAAATTGAATTGTAACTTCAAAGAAGCAGCTTCAGTTCTGCTGGTGCTTTTCCCACCTTTTTTTCCTTGATGGCAAAATTAGATTGAAGCCAGTTGACTAGAGTACATACCTATTAATGAAAATTTCCTGGGGTGGAAGAACATCAATCTAGTAAGGATTTAGCTTAATTAAAGTGTTTTCTTGGCACTCAACTGATGTAGGATAGAGTCTTGCAATCCTTATTTTCAGGAATTAAGTAAATAATACTTGCTTAGGGCTTTGAAAGCTCTTGGTCTAAACTAACCTAAATTCCTAGTCCAGCACTGATAGAAATCAGAGTTAAGGGTAGTAATCATGTGGCTATCACGATTAGTAATGATAGGAAGGTTATTTGTTTTGTATGTTCAAACTGTTGTTTTACTTTTGTGTTGTTTATTGAAGGGAATATAGTTAGTGATGTGGAGTATGTTAGCTGCAAGTAGAAATATATGCTGAGTACTACTATGATGGCTATTAGTGTTGGTAGAATGATGTTATCATTTTTGTTATCTCTTGGATAATTATTCATTTGGGTAAAAACCCTGATAGTGATGGGCGATGTCCTAATGATACTATAATGGTGAGGAAAAGGATTGTGATGGGAGGTGTTTTATCTCATGTGTGTGATAATGATACTCTTGTAGTACATGATCTGGGCATAAATAAGAAGAGGAGAGTGTTGTTATGATATAAATTAGTATGTTTAGGATTGTTATAATTGGAATATACTTTATAATAGCTGTTATTCATCCTATATGGGCAATTGATGAGGAGGGTGTTATTTTTTCCAGGTGAGTATGGCTAAGTCTGCCTCAGCCTCCAGCTATGATTTATAATATCACTATGATTAATAGTATATTTAGGTTGATGGATGGTGACATGTGGTATAAAACTGATAGGGGTGCAATTTTGTCAGGCTGATAGCATCAGGCCTGCTGTTCATGGGATGCCTTGTGTGACTTCAGACACTCAGAAGTGAAATGGGGCAAGTCCTACTTTTGTGACAAGGGCGATTTTCATGAGGGTGGATGCTGCTGGATTAAAGATTTGTGTTATTCTTTGTGTTCTTTGACCAGAGTATATTAGATTAATGATAATAGCCATTGTAAGTAGTATTGATGTGGTGGATTGTTTTAGAAAATATTTGTTGAACGTTTCTATAGCTCATGAGTTAAATTTTTTATTATAATGGGGATAATAGTAACCAGTGTGAGTTTGTTACTACTATTATGGTTCCTGAGATGATGGTCAGTAGAATGATAGTAAAAATAGGGTTTCTTAGTACAGGAAGGATATACAACAACATTTTGGGGGGTATGGGCCCGCTGGCTTATTTAGCAGACCTTACTATTGCATGTGGTGTTATGTGGTAGCATGGAGAATGTAAAATTCTTAAGGGTAGTTTCAATTCCTATGATTATAGGAATAAGAGCATTTAAACCTCTATTATTTACTCTATCATAGTGACTCTTTTCTCACACATATTACTTATGTTTGTGGTGTGATGCCTGATGTGATGAAACCTCTCATATATAATACATAGGGCTAATGTTAGTGGTAAAAAAATTTTATAAGAGATGTATGTCAGAAAGAGAAAGACAAATACCATATCATATCACTTATATGTGGAATCTAAATATGGTACAAATGAACCTATCTACAAAACAGAAACAGACTCACAGACATAGGCAATAGACTTGTGGTTGCCAAGGGGAAGCAGTATAGAGGAGGGAAGGACTGGGAGTTTGGGATCAGCAGATGTAAACTATTATATATAGAATGGATAAACAAGGTCGTACTGTATAGCAGAGGGAACTATATTCAATATCCTGTGATAAACCATAATGGAAAAGAATATAAAAAATATCTATATGTGTATAACTGAGTCACTTTGCTGTACAGCAGAGATTGGCACAGCATTGTGAATCAACTATATGTCAATATAAAATAAAATTAAAAAAATAAGAGATGTATAAGTTGATCCTTTCAAAATTGTGCATACGATGCTCGAATTCATAGAAAGGAGACTGTTAGGAGTGGTTTTTTTTGTTTTTTGTTTTGTTTTGTTTTGTTTTGTTTTTGCAGTACGCGGGCCTCTCACTGTTGTGGCCTCTCCCGTTGCAGAGCACAGGCTCCGGACGCGCAGGCTCAGCGGCCATGGCTCACGGGCCCAGCCGCTCCGCGGCATGTGGGATCTTCCCGGACCGGGGCACGAACCCGCGTCCCCTGCATCGGCAGGCGGACTCTCACCCACTGCGCCACCAGGGAAGACCTGTTAGGAGTGTTTTAATGATGACATTAGCTGTATATAATTCTGAAAGGAAATGCGAAATTCTCCTAAAAATAAGATTGTTATGAAAATGTTTCTTATGATGATATTGACATATTCTTCTAGGAAGAACAGGGCAAATTGTCCGGCTACGTTTTCTACATTGAAGGCAAATACAGGTTTCTCCTTCTGTTAAATCAAATGGGGCTCCATTGGATTTCTGCTAGAATAAACGATTTATGGATGGGGTCAGGAGGAAAATTAGTTACAGGTGTTCTTGTGTGCCAGATAAAGGTTGGCACTTGCCACCTATCTCTACAAGGATTAACTCACAAGCTGCTGAGACCACTGACTTTCAACAACCCCTGAAAGGAGTTCAGGGCAGAGATCAGGAATGAGGCCCTCTGTGCTCTGGGGAAAACTGGCAGAACAGGCCTTCAGAAATTAGATATTTTCAGGAGAAAATTTTATGAGCCCAATTCTTGCATCTCCTCATATCTAGAAAAGCACCAAAATCTGTCATGGTGACATCTGCTTCATGAGATTAGCAGCAGCCTTCTGAAAAATCACATATGTACTGACCTTCCTCCCTACCTCTTTGGAGCAGTTTTTCAGAGTTGTTTGCAATGCTGTCTCCTGGGCTATAGTCCTCATTTTGCTCCAAATAAAACTTAACTCACAACTCTCACGTTGTGCATTTTTTTCGGTCCACATGTGTAATAATTGCTGTTGAAAGTGTAAATGATCCATTTATCAGTAGGACTGATAAGAGAATAACTGCTACTGTTACTTCATATGAAGTTTCCTGTGCTACTGCCCATAGAGCTCCAATTACTGCATATTTTGAATCTGAAGTTCATCCAGGTCAGAGGATGGAATAAATGGCTAGGCTTGATATGGCTAATATAAATAGTATGCCTAGTTTATATTAATAAGTGAATAAGGTATAGGAAGAGGAATTCATATTGTGAGAGCCAGGGTTAAGGCTAGCATTGGCACAATAATAAACATATAAAGTGATGATGTTGATGGTCATAGTGGTCCCTTAATAAATAATTTGACTGCATCAGCAGTAGGCTGTAATAATCCATAGGGGCTGGTGATGTTTGGCCCTTTCTGGATTTCAATATAGCCTAGGATTTTCCATTCAGTTAATGTAAGGAATGCTATGGTGAGTAAAATTGGGTAATTAGTGAAAGAATGTTAATTATAAACATATTCTTAGGAAGAGGACATGAACCTCTGGGAATAGAGGTTTAAGTTTTATGCAATTGCTGGGCTCTGCAAACCCTAACAAACCCTGTCTACAATAGGATATGTATAAATTAATTGAATGTAGATTTTATCATCATTTAGTTTGAAGGTGCTTTTGTAAAGTGGGCCTTATTTCTCTCATCCTTTCATACTGAGACAAATGTATAATAGATAGAAACCGACTGGGATTACTCCAGTCTGAACTCAGATCACATAGGACTTTAATCATTGTACAAACAGACCATTAATAGCAGTCACACCATTGGGATGTCCTGATCCAACGTTGAGGTCATAAACCCTATTGTTGATATGAACTTTAGAAGAGGACTGAGCTGTTATCCCTAGGGTAACTCGTTCCATTGATCAATATTTTGAATCAATAAGTGGTAAAGCATTTTGACTAGTTGGTCTAAATTTTAATCACTCGGAGGTTGTTTTAATTCTTTGAGGTCACCCACCCAAAATTGTTAATCCATTAAAAGTGATGTTAGCAAAAAACAAAAAAAGTGATGTTAGCCCTTAAAGTTTATTGTTTATTTTTTGGATTAATTAATTAAAGCTTCATAGGGTCTCCTCACTTATTTCCACCTCTTCACAGGAAGGTCCATTACACTGATTAAAAGAGAGAGTAAATCCCTTGTGTGACCAGTCATACAAGTCCTTCTTTAGAGAACAAACGATTAGGCTGTGTTCCCACAGTTGGGATACCACAGCCATTAAAGAGATGTCACTGGGCAGGCAGTGCCTCTAATACCAGAAGTGCTAGAGGTAATGTTTTTGGTAAACAGGCAGGGTTTGTGATTGCCAAGTTCCTTTACTTTCTAAAATCTTTCCTTAAATGCATACTTGTGTTGGGTTAACAGTGTTTGAATAGATTAAGTATTAGTTTAGGTTTATTGTTAACTATCAGTGGGCTATCTGTTCTGATATAAGCTTATGCATGGAGAAATATTTCTTGTTACTCATATTAACAGTATTGATTCTATTAATTAATAGATTAGTCCAGTATTAAATTAGAAGTTGGTTTATTTACTATTGGTATTAAGATGAATGTGTTGTTGACCTTGAATGCTTTCTTAACTGGTGGCTGCTTTTAAGTCAGCTATGGTGATATTTATGCATACTCTCTAAGGAAGGTTGTATCTTATATCTAAGAAGCTCTACCTTTTTATAATAACATTTAAAATTATGTTAAAAGTTATGTTTTTAAAGTAATATTTAAAGTTAAACTAAAATTCTTTTCTGGACCACCAGCTGACACCAGGCTTGTTAGGCTTGTCGCCTCTACTCATAAATCGTTTCCACTATTTTGCCATAAAGATGAGTTTGTTCTTGTAAACTGTTCATAAGTAGCTTGTCTGGTTTCAGGGTATTTAACTTAAGTTCTCTTTGTTAAAGTTTTCTAGTTAAATCATTATGCAAAAGGTAAAAGGGGTAAGTTTTTGCTACTTTTAATACTTCTTCCATCATTCCGTTATGGTACTTTATAGCACCAGACAAATTTCTATATCCTATACTTAAGATGTTGAATGAATGTTTTATTTAATTTACTTAATGATAGTTGAATTTGGTGGGAAGTTTGGGCTACTTGTAGTACAAAGTGTTCATGCAGTATGAATTCTCTTGGGTGTGAACTAGGTGCTTTTCTTTTCTTATTTATTTTTTTAATTTTGGCTATGTTGGGTCTTCGTTGCTGTGCACGGACTTCAGTAGTTGTGGTGTGCGGGCTCCAGTAGTTGTGGCACTCAGGCTCAGTACTTGTGGCTCGCAGGCTCTAGAGCGCTGGTTCAGTAATTGTGGCGCACGGGCTTAGTTGCTCTGAGGCATGTGGGGTCTTCCCAGGCCAGGGATCGAACCCATGTCCCCTGCATTGGCAGGCGGATTCTTAACTACTGTGCCACCAGGGAAGTCCCTAGGTGCTTTTCTTTAAGCTACACTTTGGTTCATCCAAGCACACTTTCCAGTATGCTCACCTCCTTACAACTTATCTCCTCTTATATGTCTGGAACTTATTACTGGCATATGAAATTATCAGTATTGGAGGGGAAGTGACAGTCAGTGTGTGTGTGTGCTTCATGGCCTGATTCATTTAAGCACTCTATTCTTAATTTACTATTAAATCCTCCTTTGGTTTTATTTCATAAAATCTTTCATATAAATTATTTATATTCTTGAGGTAGAAATTGTAGCCCATTTCTTCCCATTCCATAAGTTACAACTTGACCTCAATTTTTTTTTTTTTTTTTTTGGTACACGGGCCTCTCACTGTTGTGGCCTCTCCCAT